>NC_060118.1:1220743-1525929 GCF_021155765.1 Diprion similis
TACGTCTTCAATAATTCTTGGTAAATTTTGGCTGAGCTTCTGGTTCTTGATTGCAACACCGGCGCTCAAACTACCGTTCGTATTCCAGTTATCAATATTGTTATTGGTGCCTTTATCGAATATATCCGTAATAAGTGGTTGAACCTTTTTACAACTGGAACTAAAAGCTGCACTATTAGCGACAACGTCTTTGAGAACATTTGCTGTATTTCTCTCCGTCTGGCCTGAGTTTGTACTAATTTTATTGCTATTGTCATCCTTGCGGGGAAATAAATTTTCCTTCGAATTTTCCACAGGGTTCAAAGTCAAATGTTTTTCCTTTACATGTTTCATAAAATTTTGACATACCCAACGAGTTTTCCTAGGTACTGATTTCCCGTACTCGGCTTTGCGTGCGGTAATTTTAGTTTTACACAGGCAACACGATATTTTCCCCGAATAGGTAATTCCTTCATCAACGTCATCTTTGACAGATACCTCTATATGTCGATTCTTCGGGCTTTCTAAAAAATCTATAAAGCTTTTTTCACCGCCTGGTTGCTTATAAAAACAATTTTTAATGAGCATGTACAATTGATCTTCTTCGCTCAGTAAATCGGGTGATTTTCGTGACTGTGGATGTAATTTCTTTCCCGATACAGCTTTTGGCGTTTCCTTGATTTTTTTTTTTCATTAATATCCTTTTCAGCCGTGGCAAAATGGTTCAACCCCTTTTCTATAATATAATTCTGAATTTCTAAGAGACAAAACCTATGCCCCGGTAGTATGCGGAATTGTTCGGGTTTGTTGCTATAAATATCGAAGAAGTCTGATTTCGTGTAATCATCTTCGCCCAACAATCCTAGCATGTCAGTTTGTACAAACCTTTCCATTTCTCGAAATGCTTCGTTTGAAAGGTTTTTTAGAGCTGCCGCTGAGTCAAAACCCAAACAGGTAAGGAGATGCTTCAGGTACAACGGTAAATCAACTCCCAGTTCCTTTTTAATTATGGTCCAAATCTTCTGTTCCTTAACGTTTCTAGCGATGGTCTTCGCCATACTATCTTTTTCTCGCTCCTTTTCTGCCTTAATCACTAATTCCTCCTCGAATTCCTGCATACTTAATACCAAGCTAGAATTTTACGTTTTTTTTTTACCCACCTCGATGAAATATTTTCGAGATCATTTAACAAATGATTATTGATTATCAACTTTGGATTAGACTTCACAGTTACCTGATGGCATTGTGAATTATCAACTAGAGTGATTAATTGTAAAATGTAATACATTTTCTGACACTTCTGGAACTAATAACGAGTAAGGAACTAAGACAAACTGGTGGAGATCTGATTTCTTAGAACTTTCATAAAAATCGTATGTTTTCATGAAGTCGATTGAAAAATTCATAAATGTTGAAGCTATTGGGTAGTGTATCACAATTTCTGAGCAATGGTAGATGACTTTGTCCTGCACTATGCGACAGTTAGGACTTTGCATTTTTTTTTAATTTCATAAATTGATAGGCAGTAAAACAATTAGGTCATATTCCCTCTTTTATCTTGGATTGACGCAAATTTAGAGGCAATACAACGGATCGAAACAACAATATGACGTCACCCACGCTAACTTACATCTACTTTTATTTATAAAACAAACCCGCTGAAATTTCACTGCCTGTAACTTATGTATAATGACAGAGGGCAGATCTTTTTTTAAATCACAAGGAACCACGACCTGATTTTCACGGGATAAGCATATGAAAATGAAAAAAAATTGATGCAAAATCCACATTGATTGTAAAAAAATTGTTTATGAGATAAGTTATTTTTTACCCTGATATTACAAATTTCATTACAATGGGAGATAATTGACAATAATGGCGACAACTCACGGACTTCTTATGCATCAATTCTTGCTCTTCGCTCTTTTCATTGTTGAAAATAAGAATTAAATGCATTACGTACCTTTTCGTCCGTTTTCGTTATTCACGTGTTGTAGCCGGCTAACTCACACAATCAAGACGAGAAATAACGGTCCATAGATTACACAAACAGTCGCCAAAGATGCCAATGTGAATATCTAGGTTATGTCACGAGTCCGGTAAACATTGCGAAGCGCATGCGCCGAAGCATGCGCGTGGCGCTGCGCATGCAGGTATTACAGGACTATTACAAGCTGTCGAACACAGGTATCGCATCGTATTTCATGACTATTGCAGCCACCATTACATAATATTACACGATTGTTACATGGTATTGATATGATATTGCATGACTATTGCAGGGTATTACATCACTATCGCATAGTATTACAAAGTATTAAACTACTCTTGCATGATATTACACGAAGATTTCATAGTATTGCACTGACATTATATACTATTGCATGACCATTATATTTGCAGCTGTCCCAAGTATTACATGAGTGATAAACCCCTCGATGCACCCTCGGAGCGTCTTTGTTGACTGGGTGGAGGGCTGCAGCTGTGGCCCAGAGAAGACATCTTTCGTCTTCGTTTTTCACGTTGACCACCGCTTTCTTGCGCTGAATATCCTCCGGTAGCGTGACGAATGTTGGAGTCCCCACGGCGAGAGGCTGGTACCGGTTGACGTTGACAGCAATATCGAGAATCTCAATCATACTCCAGCCGGAATCACGCTGTTTGAAATCTTCAACCTCAACGAGCAGTTTGTTCGATGTCTCCGGAAACCAACCGTCTATATCACTGGAGGGGAGGATCCTCACGTTGGATGTATTGAAGTTTTCAACTTCCGCGGTGATCCCATCGTGCTTTCCGTTTTCAAATTTACACGTCAGTATGAGGTTGACCTTTACATTTCCCTCATCACGCTGTACCAGCTTCAATTTTTCGACAATAATCCGCTGCGCGTCACTCAGAAAGGCCTCCAAATTCTTATGGCCAAGATTGGTGACAATGCCGGTGCGAATCCGGTTGGCAAAAGCACTATCAACATCGTCCTACTGTACACACGCAGAACTGTCAATATTACCACCTATCACCAGACCGTGCTGCCGCTGTTGCTGCTGGATCTTTGCCACCCAGGATTGTATGAGGGAGATCTTATGTTGGATTTGCGGTGTCGCCCCCACACTCATACTCAGCTGCTGGAGAATATCTTGCAAAACTTGTATATTTGTCACTCCAATACCGATCCAATGATTGAAGACATCGTGATTTCCTTCTCCGAGAGTTTGCTTGCGCAGCAAATTGTACGCCTCCCCCATCTGCTCGACGAGTCCCATGTATGCTTCGGCGGCCATGGTTTTGACGTTGGTAATGATGATATTCTGAACTTTTTACTCTTACGTATTGTGTAAGACTGATGAGTCTGCAATAGATGTGTTGCCCTCATGTCGAAGGATCGTGAGGGAGCGAGAGAGGGGGGGAGGGGGGGGCTTCCGCGTTCTGCAGCGGCTGCAGCCTCCAAGATGAAAATTGTAGCCAACCATGTCTGAGCGTGCACACGCCCACCCCTCCCCTATCAGTGAAAAAACACGTTGAAGATACCCAGTGGGAGAATCGGCTGGCGGAAAAGCGGCTTCGAGCGGCATAAAGATGAATTCTGATCCCTAGACTCTTGAGCGGGTGATTTATGTTTATGGGATCTGACGAAAAGGACTGGAGAAAAGTCACATGTGCAACCTATCTAGTAGGGAAAAATCACTTGAGGAAAGGCGTGCAGTGCAGATCCATGTTACAAAGTTTTACGATCTTTGACGGGAAAACCTCCCGAGACGAGTCTTTCGGGTAAAGTGTCTTGAGAAATTTTTTCAGGCCACACATCTCGTGATAATGAAGATGATTTTATGGATTATTTTGGGGAGTAAAATCATGTATTACAAAAAATTACACAATTATTTATCATATATTTTCACACGAATGAAATTCATAATATTTACATTTATTTCACAAAAACGGATGAAAGTTATGAAGATATGTGTATAATTATAATGAATTCAATAATAATCTTATTACATATATGATTATTGTTGTAAATTCTATTGGTATTTTCAAACATGTTGCCTTCATTTTTTAGGCAGACGATTGCATTCCAAACAGTCTTTAACTAGAGGGTTTGGACCATCCACTATATCGCCATCGGGTCCAGGTATATAATGCAGGGTACATCCGCGGCAACTGTAGATGCTGGCATTCATTTTCATATTCTCAGGCAGCTTATCCCACGCATCATTGATGGAATTTGATGCGAACATGTAGACGAATTCTTGCCGCGAAAAAGCGATATCCTCAGACCTCATTGCTCTTAAACCAGCCAATTCCTCGTACAGGTGGAGTGATTTCTCGAGAGAGCCGGTACACTCCTTCGAATACCAACTTCTCAGCCGCTGCACGTTCTCAAAGGCACAGTTGTATCCCGGGATGTATTCAGGGTTGTCATCATACCAAATCGATCCTTCTTCCGCGTATTTACAAATATCGTCCGATGGGAAGTATCCGTGGCTTAGGTCGTGCAAGGGTGCCACTTCCACATATTTCAATTTTACCAGTGTAGGGGGTTTGATGTGCAAATCTTCCATATTAATAACCGGCGTGGTGCCACCGAGGATCTCCGTCAACCATGCTTTCTTCTCCGCTCCTTTGACGTATACGTAACACGCACTTCTCACAATTTTTCTCAGAATCTTCAGTACTTCACCGTGAGATTTGTTGCCGGCATTTCATGGTATCCTGTGATGATTGCGCGTTAACCAGGCGTTAGTAGCTCTATATTCGATTGGTAGGCTGGTCAAATCACAGGGTGGATTAATGGGGATGTGCTCCAAACCCGAACCGTTTATGTAGATGGCTGCGACTTCTTTGGGCACAAGCTGGTTGCCTTGACCGATGAAACATTGCACGTTCAGGATCATCTCCATGTTGCAGAGGGATGCTAAGCTCGATTTTTCTCAAGTATCCGTAGAAGACTGACTATTCGTTCCCCGCACACCAGCTTTTATCCCCTCGCATTTGATGGAAGTGGAGGGGATGATGTAAATTATCTATGGCACGTAACTGCACGAAAATTCAAACTTGTTGAACTCTCCCCCGAAGTATTCCAACTGTTGACGATTTGCCCCAGCCATATCACTCATTTCGGTCAGCTGATTCGAATCTTCTTGCAGAACTTTCGCGATTCTTGGTGGTAGGAAGACGTTGTATTCCCCCCCAATCTCGGCCAGAACACGTATCCCGAATTTCGTTTTGACCAGTCGTAGTCCGGTGACGTTATACACCTCTCCTATTTCGAATTCCGACATCTTCTTGGTCGGCAGATTCTCCAGGCGGCTGGCGTGGTTGATTTTTCCCAAATCCATAGCGTTTTCGATGAGAGTTTCTTTTTTCACAAGTACGAACAGTTCACGACGAGAAGACGATGAGAACAGAGTGACTATCGAAATGAATCGGTATTTTTTATACCATCCATCCCCACCACGATTTTCCCATCAAACAAGACTCGACCTGCATATCGTGGGGAAACTTTTTATGCGCCGCCACCGCTCTCCATCGTCCCGTAACCGACATCTGGCATTTTTGTATAATTTTTGAAGAATCTTTTATGTGTGTAGATTTATTTCAACAGCTGCATCCGGCATTTATGATAAAATTTAGTATGTACAGATTCATTTACATTACCACCCACTGCATTCATCATCGGCATGAGCTGAAAGGCTGCATTTCCAGGAATTTTTTTCAAGTGGTTTAGCGTTATCTGACTTAGAGCTTCCCGCCGTCGAACAAGACCCGACAGGATTTTTCCGTCGCCCCCCCCCCCTCCCCGCCTCCGCCGGGGACTCACCGCCACCGGGGACTCACCGCGCGCCTAACGCGCCCCCCCTCCCGCGGGCTCCCCGCGCGCTCTTCGCGGACCTCCCCCACCCCCCCGCGCCGCTGCTGCTGGCCCGGCCGGCCCGTAGGAATAGGGGGAACCCCCCCTCAAAACGCCGCCATCGTGTTCCAGAACTCTTATATCTTAACTACTGGAAGCATATGTTATTGAGTGAGAAAATTGATTCTTCAAAAGACAGTCGGAATTTAATGATGATACTCTTTTAAAATTCGTCCTATTCAATTGAAACAAGGAATCTATTCAAATGTTGGGTGCTTGAAAGAAACGAAGCAGGTGGGTGGCGACAATTTATTCAATCATTATCGTTACTTTATACACTCATAATAACTATGACATTTTTTTCCTTCAACACAAAATACAGTCAAAATAATTGCATCTTCGCTGTTCGCTGATATCTTCTCCTCCTATTTATTTATGACACGTGCAGAGATCATGGCCACTTTTGTTGATTGACAAAGAAAGTTGTTGGTCTTACGGTTTCTTTCAATTCCGAATCGAATCTAAGAAAATCTTATCCAATAAGTAAATCTCAGAAACGTTCTGTGACACAAGTCGAAAATCAACATCTTCAAAATGTGTCACAGGGTCACAATTAACTTGAAGGATAACCATGTTTTAGAGTAATGTTCGGAACGTCAATATGAAGATCTTGACTTATTGGATTTAGGATTGTACCCCTTGTTCCTTTAAATTGGATGAATATCTAATTTTTAACGTAATTCATGAAAATATTTACTTAAACCTTAATCAAATACAATATTCTCTTCATGAAGCTCCGAACATCATCCAGTGACATGTATATCCGGAAGGAATCCCTCCGTCTCAGAAACCGTTATAAAATTCTTTGTTTTCAACTTGTGCCACTAGTTAACTTTTGCGTTGCGGATTCCATTTCCAATCTCAGAATGAGATTTTTTTCGGACAGTGCTAACATGGGATGCAGAATTGATTGTAATGAATGGAGATTCGTAAAAATTTCAGTCTCAGTGAAGGACCATTGTAACAGTATAAAATTGAATCTGGTTTCAAGCTATCAATAAGTTACACGATAACTCTCTGATAGATTCATAATAGAAGAGTTAGCCAGCAAGTGAATCCTATTGTGGACCAAGTGATCATTTGTAACGTGAACTAGTAAGTGAATGCATTCCTTAGACCTTGCAGGGGTTGAACGAGACTTAAGCACGGATGACAGCCGCAACTAGCTAGTCAGTTGATACTGTCAATTAATATCGACTTCGAAGACATTTTCAACTGAAGTTATCCAAAATTTTTGGATTCAGACTGGTTTAGTTCACCTATTGCAATTCATCCCTGAAATCTGATTCAAGACTTGAAATACTATTGATCTGAATTAGATACCAAAAGAGTAAGAAATAAAATATCAAAACTGAAGAAAATAAAATATCAAAAATAATGCGGGCTAATAATACTGCTTGGATAATATTGGCGCACGGAATGATCGCTCAGTAAAATTAGTAAGCAGCAATTCTTTTATAACAAACTTATTACTTTCGGCTCGATCAATCTAAAATGATCGAATATTCAGACACCATGATATGTAGCATGTCGTGCTTTTCAATTTTGCCCCGACTGATGTTCGAAAGATGGCGATGACGTAAAGAAATTCCCTGGGTACCTGTTGTCTGATGGGACAACAGAACAACCAGGTTCGATGGTTGGAATGGTTGCAACAATTGAGAAACTGGGGTCCTTGCCACCAAAACGTTTTGACTATCAGTTAAGGTGTGATTTTCCTCCTGTCAACCAAAATTGAAACTTTGAATCTATCAAAACAAACGAATTTTATTATTGAATACATGTAAAAATATTGTAATACGCAAAGATCATAGAATCAGAAATTTACTTACACGCTTCGATGCCTAACAACTTTAGTCTTGCTTCGATGTTGGCTTGTTTCCTACCTGAAAATATTGGAAGGTACTATTTTCAGACAAGAGCTTCCAGTTGCTTTGGATACCACTAATCTTCAATAAATTGCGACAGAAAAATGAATTGCTACTTTTTGTACTCCTAAACTTTGTGTTTTAAGATACACAATTTCTTTTGTTCCGTGTTACTGGTTTCATTTCAATAATCCATGTCCATCGTAAATAAAGAATCTGTTCAAAATAGACAATATTTTTACTTACCCGCCTCAGTTTATCTCGACACTCACTCCCTAATGATGTTCTACATTTAATTTCAGATTTCATCTTTTAATAAATAACCAATCCAATTTCTGTAGCTTTTAATATTTGTTTTTTCATTGACGCCTTTATCGTGTCGATTGAATATCTTCTAATATCAATCACGGTATTGCTCAATGACACTTTTCTCAGAAAATTTACACTGAATAGGAATAAATATTAACATAACCTCAATACGCTACTTCACGCGCAAGATATTCACAGCCTTGTCACATTTCGCGTACGTTGGTCGCCTTGGGTAGCTGACGAAAATAACGCCGCGGGGCAATTTCGCTGACCAATAAGATTGAATTATTTGGCACATGCGCAGTTCTTGTATAGTTTCTAGAGATGCCCTCGGTATATCCATATCTGGGACGTATGCTTGAGGGACCCAGTCGGTTAAGTAGACTGATAGAGTCAGCTCAACTCAGAGCTGAGCTACAGAACGCAAATCTCGGTAACGTTATCGCAACCAAGCTCTATGATTGTAAGATGGTTCTGTAAGATTAAATTTTCCCGATTCCGTGACAAAAAAATTGACTGACACAGGATTCTAATCTGAATGGTTTTTCCTTATAACTGTAGTTCTTCATAACGATTCCCCAGAGGAATTCATATTTTCATTAAAATTATCAAAATCTGATGAATCATTCTTTTAAGTAGAGGAACTTACACTATAGGATGATTTGTCGATATCCTAATGGACAGGAAAATTAAAACTGTTACAATACCACAGCAAAAAATCCCCTACAAAGAAATCAAAATATGTTGGGTAATGACAAACAGGTCGATTTGTTAGGTTGTTCCAACAGGGCTTACAGATTGTGAGACAAAACCATTTCGAACTTTGCTGACTCATCGAAACAGCAAGTTTTGTCAGTTTTTGTCAATAAAGGCATAAGAAAAAAGTATTAATAAAATGCGTTCCAAGTTTATCACTGTAACTAATCGGCAATTTCTTCTCAAGTCACTCTATTTCGTGCACTTACTTTGTATGAAAAGTGTCTAACACTTACCGAGGTCGCTGTCAACGTCGTGAATAACGATCTTGATCCCCTCACCGTCTGCTAGGCTTCCTTGACGTGGTAATTCTCTATCGTTGACGGTCGCGCGAGCTGCGTTCGTCGAGGATCCTTTAGTTACTACTGGCGCCACCGGAAGAGATCTTATTGCGTTTATATCTGGTCTGAAAGCAAAACGACGCAGGTGCGTTGAGTAAAACAGGAACAAAAAACTAAAAACAGCGCCAAAACACTCCCAGCCATTTCTTTTCTTAATTTTTACCAGAGGCAGCATAAAAAAGTTTCCACTAAAGTGTCTGTACATGGGGCTTCTTACCTCTACTGAGCGGATTTTCTTACTACACGATTCAGACTTTGAAACTTGAAAATTTTGAATTTTCTAATGAGGTTAACTTGTATGAATTCCAAGTTCTTGCGTAGGCTGCTTAGAGTCGTAATGATATAAACTTTTCCACCAATTTGACATAACTGATTTTTTTTATAAAATTTAGTATCTCAAATATTGAGAAATACTTTGTAGAAAATTTCATAGAGTTACAATTTTGATGATTCCAGAAAAAATACATATACACAGATGCGATAAAAAAATAATCAAATTGTAACAAAAATCAATTACTACAAATTACATTTTTCTCTTAATTCAGAATTTTTTTCCTAAAATCTTTTTTTTCGGTCAAGCAGTTGTGTATAATTCTGTCTGTTGACGTCTCGATCTAAGTGAAGGGTCCTTTTCAACATTTCAACATCTGTCCGTACAACGAGGAATAATAAATACTATCGACGCGCCAGCACGATTTAAAATAGGAATAGAAAGCCGGTTCTGGACCAAAATCCCTACCTTACCGACACAGTGCAGGCGTGAAACTTTTTTGCGGTGTTGGAGGTGGAAGAGGTTATGCCCACCGAGACCGACGTTGTCAACCATCCATTCTGCGTTATCATTATATCGATCATTGGAAAAAAGTCATGTGTTTTGCGCTCTACCTTACCATCATTGATGATAAAATTATCTACATTCATTCGTCGTGAAAAATACTGAACCAACTGTTACAATCTGGACGGTTTTATACCAACTTTCTTACCCCGCTACTAAGCAGGGTATATTCAATTATACGATTATGTAAAATCAAACAGTAGGCCGCGGTACCAGCTAAAAGGTTATTTTTAGCTTCAAATTCGATATGAATATTGACTGGTCCAGATTTGAGGGCTTTGTTTTCTTTCGAACAGTCGATGAAAATCAACGGTTCGTACTGCAAAAATTGACTCTTTGTCAACAAAGGCTCATGTTCTCTACCATAATACGTAGCTTGGAAGTTGGCGAACAACTCGTACAGCAACGCAAAGTCATTGTGACTCATGTCCAAATTCAGGTTACCGTACAGATAATTCTCGGAATTCAAGCAAAGCTTTACATCGGCAATGTTACGGCGATCAAGATGACTGAAAGCCAAGTATAACAAATCGTGATTTCTTCAACTCGGTAAACGTTTTCAAGGACCAACTGTATTTCGTGGTGGCAGGTAACAAAGGATATTCATACAGCTTCTAGCTGCGGAAGCTCATCGAAACAGGTGGATCTATTTCAATAAAATTCAAGAGCACAAATTGATCAGACGACTTCACATACGGTACTTTCAATTCTATTTGATCAATAATGATTCTGTAATCTTCGTCTTGATTTTGAACGAAGGCATTAAAATCACTTCTAAATCTTGTAAGAAGAAGCTCATGCTTTGCGTTTGCCATAGTCTTCAACGAAGCCGAATATTATGCTCAGGGAATTAACTATATCAAAGTTACCATCAGCGTCGGTTAAGTTTTTGATTTCTGCAACATCGAGCAATCCGGTATTTTTTATAAACCAACTCTGGCCAGGGCTTATTGACGCGAAACCCTTCAGCAAGCTGGTTAAACCAACGTTTTTGCTTCGCTTAATCTCTACAGCATTTAGTTCGTGGCATACCTCTTTGAACAAATGGCAGGTGGCATTATTGACCAGGGTTGCAATTGCTGTTGCAGTATTGTTAGATTTAATCAATTTGCTAGAGAAACTCAGCGAACTCTTGCTCGGTAAAGAGCACGAATTCCAATCTTGAATGGTGATGCGAATCTCATCACTGTTTTTGAAACTTGATGATGCACAAGGTTTGTGCGCATGTATTGCTAGGTATGCGATTGAGTCGTCGAAGACGACAGGCGTTTGAATGTTCAAGATTCCCTCCTCCATAGTACGTAGCAGGCAAAGAATCAGCAGAGTCTAAATTTCATTTGTCGGAAATTCCTTTGCCAAAAGGTGTCACTTTCAGACCCAGAGCTATCTGCAACTCTACGTTCCGACGTGTTAACGGTTCGGGAATCGATCGATGACTGACTTGATCGGGAAATGTTGATGTTTCATAACTCTTCTTGTGTAATATGTTATATATAATACCCATCTTTAATTGCGATTTGATGTGCAGTCTCACAGTTATAACTTTACCACGGAAATTAACTAGGTCTCCGTCTTGATCGACTAACCGAAGCTGTATGTGATCTATGGTGTTCAAGGCAATCGGAAGATAAATGACGTGTGACGGCACTTCCACAATTTTATATCCAGGTGGAACGATCGGGAAAAAATTGTCTATAGTATGCACTTTACGCTCATTGATATAGGCACCTGTTATAATGCTACATTCGACTTGCAACGCGCCGACCTTGAGAATGGTTACAGACATCTGGTTGGTGAGTTTTTGTAGCTATGAATACACGTGGCATGAATTCGAGAAGCCGACCAATGGAACTGACCGGTTCGAAATTTACGATGTGGCTAAATTCGATATCACTGCACAACGTGTTATTGTTGGGTTTAATGTGGACTACAATGTGTGTATTTTTTTAATGCATCTTCAACATAAGTCTCAATATCCTCCATTTCGAAGCCACTGGTAGGAATGGTGACTACTTCATCTGCGATATACACTTTATTATGCCCAACACCTACGTACGGAATGGAATTAAAGGTTAACAATTCCACGGGATCAAGAACATCGTCTTTGTCAGCAGTAAGTTCAATAGGAAGGGAATATTGTGCCTCGAGAATCAAAGACGTTTGCGATATCGTTAACATAAATAAATCATGCATGACTGTAAGTGTGACACTGACCTTATCAAATTACGTATCATGTTTATATACCTCACCGCTAAGAAGTTTCAGACACAAATGCCCGAATTCGAGTTTCTTTTATCGTTATACCTGATGCTACTAAAACCGAAATATTTTATAAGATCTAACGGAGGTTGAAAATGCCCGAAACTATCAAAATAAACGACATCGTTGCCACGCTTCTTTTATACAACCCAGTGATGTGAAACCTGTCAAAAAAGAAGTGATAGAAGAAAATCAAATCTGAGACAGCAGATGCTTATGAAATTGCAGGAGAGTAGGATGAGGATGAAACTATCGTAGAGCCATCCGTTGAATTAGAAGATGAATAACTTGAAATGCTTACGGATCAACAAAAACAGAACGATTTGAATACCGTTTTCGAGGTGCGAAACCTTTCGACTGCCGGACTGATGGTTGGTGACTCTCGATACACTCCGAGCATGAGTACATTAGCATGGGTGATTTGCGATATCCGAAAACCAAGGGGTTGTTGGAGTTGCTACATGAGGCAGTAGTCTGGTCCAAAGCGAGATTTTTCACGTCATTTTTGGGTTGGAATAATGTTTAAACCGTTGAAGTTGTCTAGATGAAATCTTACATATATATTTATTATTCCTTCGAGAATGTATCTACATTGAAAAAAAATTATGTCAAATATTTTCATGTAATTCTTAGGTTTTTTCCAACATGGTCTGCCGAAATTAACCTCAATCGGCGCCCACTCTGGGTTATGTTGTATGCATCTGAAAACAGAATATACATTTTTCAAATCTGTATCAGTATTGTGAGCACTGGTAGCAGAATTCATACTTAGAAAAATTTTGTTACAAAATGGCGGCCTGTTACACTTTGATTGAAGATATTTCATACATTTTTGAGTATTTGACGAGTTATAAAATGTGGAAAAATGATTGTGCGAATGAATTCTGCTACCAGTCCTCAGAAAGAAGCTGCTGAAGGGATGTGCAAAATTTGAGCTCAATCGGTCAATTAGTTATCGAGATATCGTGGGCACCGATTTAAAAAACTTAGTTCTGAAATAATCGCGTTCAAAGTTTTGATACCGTTATAAGAGGCTTAGTTTGAATTATTGATGCTTACTAGTTAATTGCCGACCCGGGTCCATAGATTGCTCCTTTTTCCCTTTCGTAGAAATGGTTTTGCTCTAATAGTGCTTTCTTTCTAGCAGTCCTGGCTTCTTTTCAGGGGAATAACGAACGTCTTTCGGAACAGTCGATTCTCTGTTGATTACGTAATTTTACATATGCGTATGCTTGCTGCCCGATTTTCATACCTATCGTATGTAATATCTCCAATATTGTTGCAAGCCCTTCATTGAAAATACACGTAGCTAGAAAAGTGGTAATTCCAATCGTAACAACTCTAGACTGAATGTGTTTTGGAGCGAAAATCAAAATCAATAAATTCAGAGATTCATTATAGTTTTGTGTCTTTGCTCCTAGATACCGCTCTAACAAGTCTTTCGACGAAAGATTTTCATATATGGACTTTAACGTCTCTGGAACTTGATCACAGATGGGCGGTCTATCGTGTCTAAAATCTTTGAGCGATCCCGCAGCCTCTGCGTTACGCCACTTGCAGCAGTTCGAAGGTTCCGGTGGACAATACATTTGTTGAGGGTTCTTGTCACTTGAAGCATAGCGATAGAATGTTGACCACACGGCTTTCTTCATTTCTTCGATTGAGTGAGAATTTCTTCTAATCGCTAAACTGTAGTAAGCCGTTAAGTCGCCGATTACTTCGTCAGTCAATTTTCTTTTACTTTTTCCACCTACACCTTTACATTGTTTTTTAACGTTACATGATTTTGTTCCCATTCTTTTTGAAACGTATCCAATACACTCTTTTTTTGTACAATAGTATCTTTGCCGTAAGGACATGCATCTACAATTGCTTTGTCCGTTTTGCAATCTTCATCGCCAATGTATCGAGGGTATTGCACGCCGTATTTTTCTACCGATCGGAGACACGTTTCAAATGCCACGTCGACTTCTATTTTACCCACACTGCCATGGTGGTTATTAATACAGTTTTCGTGAGTTTCGAACCAATCATCAAATTCCTCGGTGGTTATCTTCTTTTTACTCACGGCACGCGCTTGGCAAAAGCACTGTTTTGCTATATTCACCAATTACACTAGTCATGCCAAACCGTAAACTAGAACCTCGTTTTTTCCAAGTATCATTCCCTTAAGTGTTAAATAATTTTAATATTCAGATGTTGAAAAGTTTTATTGATGAAAAATTGAAGTACCAAAAGAAAAACAGTGAGCTGCGGCTATTACGGAGGGTTAAACGTCTATTAAACGTGTGATTGACGATTTATCAGGATTGCACAATCAACACTCCGATCAACTTATTTCTCCCACTTTCCGTCTGTGCACGGGGTCCTTTAGGGAACAGCCAGATTTTCCACGTGTTTCAGGATTTTGCAAAATCAGAACAAATTTAGGGTTACCTCTTTAACCGCGGTATTCATAAACGTCCGTTATACGTTGTGACGCTAAATTCTGTTACCCTCTGACGAGGACTTACCGTTGACACTTTGGCGCGATTCTCCAATTATTCGATGCGATATTTTAAAGATACGAAAAGATACTCGTTGGGCGCCAGACGCTTCAGCGTCAATTTTTAGAGAAAATGAAAAGATACGATACGATAATAATAACTAGAGAACCCGTTGTATAGCTGGCTAGGCTCAGGTACTCACACGAACTGGTAGAATGGCGGTATCCAAAGGCAGTCACAACAGTTACGGAAATAAGGAAATAAAGAAATTAAGAAATAAGCTCGAATTAAGTAAATTAACAAGTCAATCCATCGTGTATTATTGATCAGCATTCAGCCATCACAAGCGGTAGTCAAGTCAATTTTGTTACAGAAAGGTAGCAAAAGATAATTGGTCAACGAGAGTAGTTAACAAGATTTTCGTTAAAAGAAGCTAAGCTATAATTCGCACAAAAGTGATAGTTAACAAAAGAAACTAATCGTAGGTCGAGAGAAGCGATATAATGCAAAAAGTCTACTTAAACTAGACGTCACTGGGCGACGTGATCTTACCCAAATTTCAAAAGCGGCACTACGAGAATTGTTAATTCGTTAAATTGAAGCAAGAGTGAAACTTTAGCGAAAATCGGTAGTGGCGGAATTAACGGTAGCTTAGAACGATAGTGACAAGAAAATAATATTGAGATTACGACAAACGGTAATTAGCGAGAAAGATTGACAGTGATATACGATTCACAAATGTCGGTAGCTTATACGGAAGAATTATTCACGGCAAGTGAATCGATAATTACAACAGTCAAAATTACGACACTACTTTAACAAGGAAATTCGAAATTATGATAACGAGAGAAAATACAAAAATTATCCGAGATTGAGAGGTTTAGAGAAGGGATCGCAGAGTAAAAATAATACACTTAATACACCTGGTTACAATAAGCAACTTAAGATAACACAGAAATACGATATTCGGGAAGCAAGAAAATATTACAAGGTAATAAGAAATGTAAATCAATATAAGCGATAGAAAAAGGTGCGGTAGTATTTAGCGGCTTAATCTACGCTCAGCTGTACTCCAAGTAGCTCGATATACGATACGAGATTTCATGCACAGAGCAAATAATATAAAACAAGCGATACGATACAAAGCGATAGGCAATACTAGTAAGAAAAGTAAGGATAGCGATAGCAATAGACAGTAGAAATTACACAAGCATTTCTAGCATAAAATTACGAGAAGCAAAGAAAATCAGAGATACAAAAGATAAGCATTAAGCAAAGAAATTCAGAAATACAAAAGATAGTTATTCGGTAGTTACGAGGTCGCTCACGATAGGTTTTCGGAAATTAATTACAAAACAAAATCATGCAGTCGCACGGCGGCTTACAGCACCTCAATGTCCGTGGACCATGATTCACAAAGATACTGGCATCATTCGATGCAACCAAAACGATAATTAAGATACGATACGAGAAACAGAAATTAGAGCAACTTCGTAACGGTACGATACAGAGGCGAAAGCCTTACCTTAGTCGGCGACGAGATTAGGCACTGACTTTATTTTAAATTAAACTCAAAGAAAACTAAAGTGAGAGAAGGAGGGAATTAAAGTTAAAGGAAGGAGTGAAGCTAAATTCAAAACGATAGTAGGTACGAAATAGGTGACGATAGCGATAGCGATAAAGGAATAAGCGGTAGTGGAAGAATATAAGAGGAAGGTTGAAGGATTTCTACCTAAACGAGAGCGAGGTGGTAGCGAAGCTGTCTCCTGGCGGGTTGAGCGTAGAATAGGCAGAGTTCGGAGTCCGGATCAGCGATCTCGCCGGTATCGTCAGGTGATTCTTCTTCCCCTTCGGTGGTCATTCAATCCCCACCATAATTGGGTCATCCCTCTGGCAAATATCGGCTACGCGTTGTCGACGATTACCGGTAGATGAGCGTAGTTGACATCACACGTACTTTTCTTCGGCTGCTGCGTCGTACTGTCCAGGTTGCCTGTCATTGGGGGTTCCCTCCACGAAGGCAGATACGTAGGCTACCTCCGGAAGGTTACCGGATGGAGTGCAACTCCACATTGTTTGCCTCCACTGGCTTCGTCGTCTAGGCAGTGGCCAACTGCCCACGATATATCACGAAGACCATGCAGTCACACGGCGGCTTACAGCACCTCAACGTCCGTGGACCATGACTCACAATGATTGTAGCCCTTACTGACAGGAAGGCTGCGTCGATCCTCAGAACGAGGGCTTTATCAACTTTGGACGTAGTGTTTTGGGTTCGGTCCGGCTCCTGGCTGGTAAGTCGGTGGACGACAGGCTGCGGTCTGCCCTTAACGTCGAACTTACGGCATCCGAAAAAGTAGGCATTCAAAGTTGTACGGGAGATTCATGTTTACGGAACGGTAGTTGAATTCGTCGGTAGCTGGAACTGTAGTTTTCGGTAGTTGTCGATCACTCGGTGAATCAAAGAAACGTGTTGATCCCTCGACGATCGTGGTTGCGGTACCTGTTTAGCTTGCGCCGAAGCGCGGGATTACAAAATTTCTACAGAAAATATTAGTAACTAGTATTCTTCGCCTATATCGTATTGAGCTTGCTTGGAGTACCCCGCCAGGGACGCGTTTTCGGTAGTTTCCTTCAGATTTTTAGCCTTGTAACGAGCCATTCTGAAATGCCACGTTACAACGTATAACCGGCGTAGTATACAACGGCCCGTAAAATTCTTCTGTTTTCATATTTGTTAACTTACAAAACGAATAACCAGCATAATATCTATAACGGTTCTGTAATTTGATAGTCTTCTATTTTCGGTAGTGGGCCTTACTTGGACCGTCATTTTTCGTTCTGTTAGATAACAACAGTAAAAATAAAAGATCTTAACGGGCCGTTATATGTTACGCCCGTTATACGTAGAACAGACGTTCATGAATATCGCGGTAAGTGTGTATATATATATATATATATATATATATATATTGTGACGTGGCGGGTCTACCAGCCCGTCACCGACCCGCACCTCCACTCCCAGGCGGCCGCGTCAAGCGCTCTTAAAGAGCAAGGGAGAGTCCTGCCGTGCCGCCAATGAACAACCAGAGTTAGCTTTAAGATTTATGTATTATTACTAATGCCTTTCGTTACTCCCCCAACCGATTCTCTGAGGTGACCGCCACTGCCGCCGCCACTGCCGCCGCCACTGCCGCCGCCACTGCCGCCGCCAATGCCGACGCCACCCAACGACCACCCTGTGCTGCCGTCGCGGGAAATCGGAGGGACCACAGGACGACTGGCGTGGAGTTCGAAGCCCCGGACCCAGTAGTCGCGCTGTTGCTTGCGCGAACCTTAATGCCGCCCAGGACATACTGCTGCTGCCGATAAGACTGGCACCTGAGCCTCCGATGAGACCAGCCTTGCCACCCGGCACCCACAAACAACCGGACTCAGTCTTCCCCTGGGCTCGCCGATGCCGAGAGGACATTTCCGCCTTCGCCAGACCACCCTCGCAACCCGCAGCACAGCGCGGCGAACAGACCGGCTGCCTAGGCTCCCGCCGGTCTATCGCCAAAATCCACCGCCCCCCCCCCCCCCCCCCTCCCCCCCGTAGCGCCACCGCGGGATCGCGATCGCCGAGGGCCGGCGGCCACCTCACTCTCCCTTGTGCTTCGCTATTAGTAGCAGTGTTTCCTAGAGCAATTAACTGTCAGCGTTTTGAGCTTTACCGCCGTTTAGCTGTATCGAGAAATTGTATCGTAGTTTGTGCCGATTTCGCCTCACCCCGTTGAGACGAGTAACTGCCGTTTTTGAGAGGAAGACCAGACTTGTGTGCCGAGATAAGGTAGGCTAACGTTACCCAGGGCCTCGCTGGCTGTACATTCTCAACGGCCTCAGACCATTTTTCACTTGTAACAGGTCGCCGGCCGGCTTTGGTCGGCCATTTTGTATGAAAGCCCGCGAGCCTCGTGGTAGCTAAGCTTTTCTATTTGATTCTGTTGCTGATTTTACTTGCTACTCTTAATTTATATTTAAAATTACATACTCTGGTTGTTCATTCCGTAATTTTCTGCCGTTTTATTGTATCGCATAATTTGTAATAGATCGTGTACCGTGCCGCTTGCCGGCCACGTACCAAGTACGAAAGTGTGAGAGAGAGAGAGAATCTGTGAGTGAGTGTGTGCGCCCGTGCCGTTGTTGCCGAGCGTAACTACCACCGTCAAGCAGCGACAGGCGACCGTGCCGATATTATAAAAAAGCAGCGAAGGATTATCTTGTATTTGCGAAACTGCTAGATTGTTAGCGAATTTGTTTTTGGAATTGTTCTGCCTTGTTTTGAGTTTTGAAATTGTTAACGAATTGGCTTCACAACGATTCTGTATTTGCATGATTTACTGAACTGTCAATACTTTTACGTCGCTTATTATTCGCCTAGTCGGTCGCTTGCCGCTCGTCGCTTCTAGCTATTACTGCTTGATTTTTGCCGTGTTATATTGAATTGTTCAATTTTGTTTCTGTGTTATATTTTATTTTATTTTTATTTGTTTTTGAATTGTATCGAAGCGTACCGCCACCGATAAGACCGCTTGCCGTGTAAATATTTTATTGTCTGTTGCCTTCTGCCTTGCCGTGACGGCTCTTTTGTTAATGAATGCTGGTAATTACATCTATAATCATTTGATTATCAACTATACTATTTCACCTTCGCGCCCACGTTCCCCTCAGCGCTAGCTAGTCGGCTGTTTTCTTGTGCTTGCCCCTGCTATAGTTTTGCTTTGAGATTTGGTTGTGTGAGTTTGGTTCGCCGTTCGAGCGGCGAACGAATGCTATAGGACGGTAAATATTGAATCTGGTAAGAGTATAGTCTCTTACGGCTCTTTCGAGCCTGGCGCCCAACACCAGTTCTGCAGTACCGTCAATTATTACTTTGCCATCTTCCTACTGACATACATATAGAAATTTGGTTGAATCTTTGGGATACTAGATATAGATTGTAGATATGTTCATTCATTGTCAGCCTAAAAGCACGGTGAATTTTCTAAATTCTGATAATTAAGGGGGTGCCCTGATCAATTTGGAAGTTGACGTACATATCTCCAATTATCAAAGTCCACGTATCTAAAAAATAAAAAAGGGCTCAACAGCGCCATTCTATACGCAATTCTGAGCAAAAAGACTCCAATACATTTTTAATTGATCCATAAATGAAGAAAGGGCACGAAAATTACGAATTTACTATTGCGATTTCGTGGATTTCGTGCCATTTTTTTGTTTCTATATCAACTGAAAATGTATTGAAGTCTTTTTGTTCAAAATTCTGTATAGAATTGCTCTGTTAATCCCTTTTTCGTTTTTTAGATACGTGGACTTTGATATTTGTATATTTTATACGTCAATGTTGAAATCAAATAGGGTTTACCCTCAACGTTTTTATCTTTCTATTGTTCACAGCGGCGTCCAAATATATGTGGTGTGGATGAAATACGAAACCTGGTACATTTTAACGTAAGAAATTAGTTTGGTGTAAGTACAGAACATTATAATAATATGCCTCTTAATTTAAAAGTTTTGAGCAATAGACAGTTGCGTCGGAAAAAGCCGAAAATAACATCGGAATATCAGAAAACTTTGCTTGCTGGGAATGCTACTCATACCAAAGAAGCTGAAAGTGTAGCTAATTGTCAAAATTATAACGATATTCGCGTTGCTGAAAACAACATTAACGGGAAAATCGTCGATCATGACTACAGTAGTGTAGAGTCAAATAGCTATTTCAGTGACAATGAAAGCGTTAGCTTATCATTATTAGGTTCTGAAAATTTTCCAAGCTGTAAAAGTGACGAAACACGTTGTAATAATGAATGCGACTTTGTTAAAAATTTACGAACCTGGGCATGTATGAATAATATTACGCATACCGCAATAGATCAATTGCTTGTGTTATTGAAACCAATGCACTCTGTTTTACCAATAACTGCAAGAACTCTGCTTCAAACGCCAGCTTGCACCAGTACGCTCCATCTTGAAAACGGAGAAATGTGTTGTTTTGGATTAGAGAATGGTTGAACGAGCAAACTTGAAGCAGGTTTCAAAAATGAAATACAGCCTGTAAATGTATTACAGGTCGATTTTAATATCGATGGTATTCCTGTCTTCAAAAGCAGCGGAACGTCATTCTGGCCGATTTTAGGACGTAGTGTCAATTTGATCGATGATAGTCTGTTTGTAATTGCCGTTTTTTATGGGATGGGTAAGCCTTCACCGTTATCTTTGTATTTAGAAAATTTTATCCAAGAGACATTACATTTGACCGAAAATGGATTTGAATTTCATGGCAAAAAATATGTCTTGGAAATTCGTCTTTTTGCATGCGATGCTCCTGCGAGATCCATGTTAAAAATGTGCCTAGGTCATTCCGGTAAGACTGCTTGTGAGAGATGTAAGATATGTGCTATTCGTATCGACAATAAGCTCTGTTATCCTGTTGGTAAGAAATTTCGGAAGCGAAAGGATCGTCACTTTATTTCACCGCGTAAATACAATCGTCATATAAAAGGGCGCTCACCTCTCTTACGCTTATACCTAGGGCTAGTATCACAATTTGTTTTAGATCCTATGCACTTATTCTATTTGGGAGTTGTAAAAAGACTGATTCTTAAATATTGGGTCGAGGGTTCACGTGATAGTAAATTATCGAAACAAGCTCTATCGATTCTTGAACGTTTAATAAAAAAGTTGGCCCGATATGTTCCTGCGGAATTTCCTCGGAAACCGCGAGAATTGAAAGAATTAAAAAGATGGAAAGCAACAGAATTCCGCTTCTTCGCGTTATATTCCGGACCGGTTCTTATGCCAGACGTCCTAAGCTCAAAAAAGTATAAGCATTTTTTGTCATTGTCCGTTGCTGTATACATATTGTCAAATGCAACATTGTTTTCAAAGCTTGGTAAAATCGCGAAAGCGTTATTGAAAAAATTCGTTGTTCAGGGTGCTAAGTTATACGGAGCTCACTTTGTCGTATACAATGTTCATTCTCTGCTGCATGTTATAGATGATGTTGAACGGTTTGGCCCACTAGAGGAATACAGTTGCGTCGTATACGAAAATTATTTATGTCATTTAAAGCGTCTTATTCGGTCAAAGAGGTCTCCACTGCAGCAATTATGTAATAGACTCGCAGAACTGAATTGCGTACATAAGACTAGATCCTTAAAACATATGTTCTCAAATTCAAATCTTCAAACAACTCACAGGAATGTCAATCATTGGAAACAAGCAGATTTAAAATATCAATAAAACAGCCGGATAATGTAGTGGCATGTGGTAAAGAAATAGTCGTTGTAAAATCGATTGTTAATATTCATGGAGAATACAGAATTGTGGGTACTCCTTTCAAATATAAGCGGGATTTTTACAAAAAAACCATAAAATCCTCAAAACTGGGAATTTTCTTTGTTAGAAGCTTTAGTCGTGCAAAGTCTTTTTCTGTAAGTGAGATTTCCCACAAATATATTTGTTTCCCATTTAAAGATGGTTTCACTGTTATTCCGATACTACATGAAAAAATATAAGTGATGATAAACCTGACAATCAGCTTTTCCTGATTCAGCCCGTGTTCTGCAAAAATTCATCATTTCTATAAAGTTGATCAAATCTCACAACCAGTTAATATCAAAGCTCGTGGATCTAATCACTTACATATCATAGCTGATCATAACACCGAACATAAAATTTTATACGTTTACACTTGTATTCAGGGCAGCCAGACGATGTGTGCCATTGTTGAATTCGTGGTTGGCGAGAAGCGAGAATGTGCATTAGTGCCAGTTTTGTGGCTCGTGGATAATAATACTATCTGCTACTGGCCCCGTACGAAGATTAAGGAACATTTCATAAAATTAGTGAAATCAAAGACAATATATCAGAAAACGTGGCCCAAGTATCCTGTTCACAACGTTCTGCATACTGGAGGTGATTGCTTACATTTATTCACAAATACTTATGTATGATATGCAATTTATATGTAACTGTGTTTCCTATATTTAATTTGAAAATAAATTTTATGCGATTTTCGATGAACGACTCACTAGATATATATATATATATATATATATATATATATATATATATATATATATATGTATGTATGTATGTATGTATATACAGTGAGTCGTTCATAAAAAATTACATAAAATTTGATGGCGTATTCCTTACTTTTTTGATTTGATATTATTTATTAATTTATATTAGAAGTAATAAACACAAAAATGTGTGTGTGTGTGTGTACCACTTTTGATGTAAATTAACAAATAACATCAAATCAAAATAGTAGGGAATATGCCATCAAATTTCATGTAATTTTTGATGAACGACTCACTGTATATACATACATACATACATATACATATATATCTAGTGAGTCGTTCATCGAAAATTGCATAAAATTTATTTTCAAATTAAATATAGGAAACACAGTTACATATAAATTGCATATTTTACCATGTCTGAGGTGGCAGATTAATCAATTTTATAATATATTACGCCAGCATGTTTCACGCGTTTTTTCATAGGTGTTTTCCATTCCCAGAGTACCCGTTTCCATGACCGTAGAGTGAGTCTGCGAATGCACATGCACGGAATAATAAACGACCGCTTTTGACTCCTAACAGCAAAAGTAGTCATTTTTGTACAGCTTTTATGTGTTGACGCGACAAACACAGCGAACTGATCTGACATTTCACGACCCTAATCTCAATTCCGTGCTTCGTGAAAAAACACGTAACATACTCTTGTTATATGAAGTATCGTGTGCAACATGGGGGCAATGGTCTTGTCACTTTGCGTATTTGCAATATTCGTCTTTGGCTCGTACTCGTGTGCACCTACGACTCATACTGCAAACTTACGCTCGGCCCAAAAGAACGTGTTTGCCACCTTGTTATACAATATACTATTGTTGAATGTGATGTGTGATCTACAATTTAAGGCACATGCAACTATAGCAACATTATATTCATTTCAATTTTGTATCTTACTCACTTTTAACTAACCATCAGTTATTGATTTCGTATCATGTCTTTTGTATCACTTTTGGTGTTACTATTCTTCATTGCGGTGTGTTGTTAAGGGGGTGCCCTGGTCGATTTCGACGTTGACGTATATATCTCCAAATATAGAAGTCCACGTATCTCAAAAACGAAAAAGGGCTTACAGCGTCATTCTATATGCAATTCTGAACAAAAAGACTACAACACATCTCCATTTGATGCATAAATAAAAAAATGGCACAAAAACTACGAATTTATTGTTGCGATTTCGTAGTTTTTATGCTATTTCTCTGTTTCTGCATCAACTAAAAATGTGTTGGAGTCTTTTTGTTCAGAATTGCATATAGAATGGCGTTGTCAGGCCCATTTTTGTTTTTGAGCTACATGGACTTCAATATTTGGTGATACATGCGTCAACGTCGAAATCAAACCGGGCATCTCCTTTAGACGAGATTTCTCAATTATTAATATATACTAATGGATTTCCTAATTGATATATCCCGAACAGAAAGCTTCGACACACTACAAAAAACGATGACGCACATTATAGAACACGGTACATCCGAGAAGGATGGTACAGTTTACACCATCAGTAAGAAATCCACAGGGCGCTATTATGAAAGAGAGTCGCAGAGCAATGATGAAGATGGCGAGGCCAATAATGAAGCTGTCGTACATGAAAATGTTTCCAAGAAGCATAAACATACAAGAAAATCCAAGAAAAGTAAAAAGAAGAAGGTGAAGCGTCAACGTGAGACGTCTTCAGATACTGCAGACGATACTTTATCAGTTGATGAAAATTGTCCACCAATACACCATTCCTCTCCGAATCCACGACAGAATATCAACATATCAAATGCATCACCTGTTATCGTTTCTGTAAATAAAACAGTTCGCCCTTCAGCGCACAGTTTGACAAGGTCGATAACTCAATACGACCTATCAAGGTCACAAACTTTGCCTCAACCTCGAATTCGGTAGCTGAAGCTGGAACAGTAGTTGCATCCCAAAATCCACTGAGGCCCATCGACGAGAGAGCTGTGAAGTATTTGCAAGACATAAAATCTTGTGTAGACCAAAATCAACTTATGCTAAAGAAAATAATATCGAGGCAGCAAGCAACTAACGTCGACACTGTACAGAAGCCAGAGATTTTTCCGACGCTCCCAATTGAAACAATGGAAGAATTTGCGAACCTCGAAGAACTTCTCAAGTCGAATGAGCATCGAATATACCTGGTGAGTAGTGTTAATACTTACAGAATCGACGGTTATGAAAATTTAGTATGAATGGGGATATAAATTCAAATATTCAGTCTGAGTGAGCACATTATTCCGGAATCTGGAGTACATCTTACTACGTGTCTCAGTGTATAAAATGCCATGTCATAATATCGTGATACTTCTTGATTGAGATAGGTAACTATTTAATTTCTTTGTAGACACAAAAACTATCCTCTATTGGAGGCACAAGTGGCCGTCAATGTGTATTAGCTGTTCTGAAGTCTTTACTTACGAACAAATTAGCCATGCGGTTTAATTTGGCTGGTAGGAATAAAATAGCTTTCCAAAAGACACTGGTGATGCAAGTGATTTACGGTAATTTAAAAATATTTTTTTTTCTTAAGACTTTCGGTTTTAAATATACGGTACTGTCAAAGAAAAATAGAACAAAAACTTTCATTCCTATACAAACCAAGTGTACGTACTGTGTAAATGACACACTAATAATTCATATTTATTTATACATGTTGACATTCACTGCAGTTCAAGTTTTCATGTTACATTCTGGTGACTTTGTTTTTTTTTAGATGCTGTTAAAACTACTTTCTATGGTAAAGAATTCGTAAGTGATGTGAAGGAAGCAAATATAGCCGCTGCAGTGAAAGACTGGTTGAAACTCGCTGGATCCCGAGACTCCTACGTACATAAAAGACACCACCGATAGCATCTGTCTTCTCTTTCAAAATAATGTACCAATGCTTTTCATTAACTCACTTCGCCTAGATTGAAACCTTTTCCAGGGCCCAAGATAAAAGCTAACAATTTTTTTCCTTAAGATTCATTCTTTGTCCACTCGTATCCAATCAAAGTTTTTGTTTGTCTAGATTTATTACAGTTTACCTTATGTTGTGTTTTTATACTCAAGTCCAGAGTAGGTAGAAGAACGATTTTTCTCATTGGGGTACAATCATTGTATGATTAGTTTATATCGTGTTCCATTTGCTATCAAACTACTGGTTTTGGATACGAGTTTTTGTTCGTTTATATTGAATTAAGTTTACTATTTGCTGTAATACTCTTGTGAGTATATCTATATAATGTAAGTATACGTATTTGTTGAAAACTGTGTGTATATGACATTCTAGTCAACTTTCACGGATTAGCATTGATATAACTATTGTAAAACTTTTGATTTTGTTCCAATTGTTATCAAATCACCTGTATCCAATACAAGCTTTAGTTTGTTCATATCCACTTAAGTTGACTGTGTGTTCTAATCTGTATTCAAAGTCCAGAGCAGATTGAAGATGTCGATTTTTCTCATTGTCGTATGATCATTGTAAGATTATTTTATTTCAAGTAAAATAATGAATATATATCATGTTTCGCAAAGGTGTATTATCTCATTCATTTGTCTTGTACGAAATTCTCATAGGAATACGAAGGTTTAGGTATAAAATAGTGAAAATAATTTAATTGGTGCGAGTAACTATTGCTGAATAAGTTAAGAATGTAAGCGTTGCTGTGTCATCTAATTCTTGAGATAAGTCCATTTTAACAGTGTACGTAATAATATACAGTACATAAAAAATTATATTGAAAACATATTCTCAAGTTATTTGTAACACGTTTATCGGAACCGCGTGATATTCGTTAAGGTGTATTCAATTAGGCATATAATAATTGCTTCCGGATATCGTTTCTACGTTAAATCAACACACATTAACTACGTGTATTGTAACGTGACCGGTGACTGGTCGCGTCACAACGTTGGTCACCGGGTGGGAACCCCTGAGTAGGAGCCACGGACTGACCACCTTCAACGACAGAGACAGACTACGAGACAACAAAGACCGTGGACAGTACTGACCGGACGCCGACAGATGGACGACGCGACGACCGGGGCTCGCAGCAACGGCAACACGGGCCACCACATACCTGACCGGCAAACCACGGATCGACAGCAGACCTGAGATAACCGAGCCGGCTAACTCACTGCATTTTGGAAAATTACTTCATATCAGACCAGCATCTGAACCGGCTGATATCATAAAAAATCTAGCATAAGATATTAAATCAGCGTATAAATAAATCCACAGCATTAACATCGAATTATCGATTTCAAATATTCTAATCACTTGAGGTTTCATATTCTTAATTCAATTTTGTTTCTTTTTCTTTTGTCTCTTCCGTATCTCTTTTGTTTTTATATTTAGAACAAATATTATATTGATTCATTTATTTGTAGAAATTCACGCATGGTGAAGAATTAATATAAGGCTTACAAGTGGGCAGACAGCTGTACATAGAAATAATTGATAGTTTTTGGGAAATGACAAACTCGAACATGACATCTAGCGGCGAAAAATGTAACTGCTGCTGTCAAGTCGCTGCCCAGTGTTTACCAGTGTTTGCGCCGTGATATACGTGCGTTTTGTTAGTATCAAAGAGATTTATTAAAGCAGTGACTCAATAATTAAGAAAAGAAATCAACAAATAAGGATCGTGACAGTATGGGCGACATTCCGGGCGAAGGTATGAGGTTTTCGCCAAGAATCTCTAAAGACAAATCATTTTGTGTCGTATACGGCTGCTCAAGTAAACGTAGCAGAGATCCAACCGTGAGATTCCACACATTTCCGACACGTGGACAAACTTTTGTTAAAATTATCAATAAACGAGGAATATCGGAAAAAATCGACAAATTCAAGGCCTGGGAACAAGCAATAAAAATCGGTAAACCGATTACTCCGACCATGCGCATCTGTTCCTTGCACTTTAAAAAAGAGGATTATTTTCTGCCAGGTAAGAAGTACCAAATTATTTTTGGAGTTGATGTAGATTATACTATAGAAAAAAAATTGAAGAAAGGATTTATTGTTAACTTTTGCAAAGTGATCTTTATATAAATAATTTTAACACAATTCTCTGTTGCAGATGTTCAATCGAAAAGAAAAAATTTAAAAATTAGTGCAGTTCCGTCATGTAACTTGCCGAAGAGATCAACCGACAAAGTAACAGAAACTGCGGAAAATAAGAATCGAACGAAAAGAATATTAGAAAGAGAACAGAAGCGACAGTTGATTGCGAAAGAGACAGTTAAAAAAGTTGAAACCCCTGCCGGTGAAGACTCTCCGATGGAAGTGGATGCCAATGAAAAATGTGTCGAAACACAATCACTACTTGATATTCCACCACTTTCCTCTACTGCTGAAATTGGAATTCAAGTACAGAGCGGAGACCTTGTTCCAACACTACGCAGTCTTATTAAGAGTGATCGGCAACTCAGTACTCTCACTGGTATTGAAAATTTCACGATACTCGAGCGAATTGTAGATATTGTGCATATAATGAACCCAAACATTGCGGATTCAAAATCAACGGTCCAAGATCAAATATTGATGACGTATATTAAACTAGAACAAAACGCATCATATGCGCTTCTCGCAATTTTCAGTCGAATGTACAGTGCACAAAGCTGCAAAAGAATATTCCTCCGAATGTTAGACGTTTTAAGTAGAGTCCTTCGAGTAGCCATTCCTTTCCCCTCAAAGGCTGAAATCTCACGAAATATTCCGACGTGTTTCGAAGGTTTCGAAGATGTTCGTGTTGTTCTAGATTGTACAGAGATATTTTTGCAAAAACCAAAAAATCTTTGCTGTCAAATCCTGACATATTCATTTTACAAAGGAACCTACACAGTAAAATTCATGACCGGAGTCACTCCGGCTGGTATGATTTCATTCATAAGCAAATCATACGGAGGAAGATCGTCGGACAAAGCGATATTCGTAGAGAGCAACTTGTTGGAAAAGTTACAGGCAAATGATGCTGTTATGGTTGACAAAGGGTTCCTCATCGATGATATTTGCAAAAAAAATGCCATAAAACTTATTCGGCCTCCTTTTTTGAAAAAACAAAAACAATTCTCAAGCGTCGACGCATGTTTAACTGCAAAAATTGCCAAAGCTAGAGTACACATCGAGCGTTCCAATCAAAGACTCAAAACATTCAAAATTCTAGGGGATAAACTTCCATCCAAACTTGCATCGAAGATCGAACAAATATTCACAATAATTTGCGGAACAGTAAATATTGGTTCTCCAATTCTAAAAAACAACAAGTTTCCATCGTTGTGACCATCTTTTTCTACGTAACTTTGAATGGGAATAAAATAATAAATATACGTATGTTTATTTTTATATTACATAAATATAAAGCTTTATATTTCTCTCTTTTCTATGCGTACACTCAAAATGCAAGTAAATAAAAGAAACGTTGTAAATTAAACCTTAAGACAAAGATTATGTACCATCATGTTAAAATAAACGTGTTTGATTGCAAAAAGCATTTCTTTAGCAAAATTCTCATCGAAAGAAACATGCAAAACAATCATGCTGTTGTCGAAAGGTGCAAAAATGACCAAATCAGCTTGTTGCAAGTTTAAAATCGCCATGCCTGCTTGGACTTGACCGCAGTACGTATGCTTCTTTTTCAAAGTTTTACTATCGTTTGTTATTTTCAACCAGTTCAAGTTTGGTATCACGTCGGAAATTGTTTGCGTTTTTCCAGCATAAGGGCATTTAATTTCGATAAGCTTATTTGGTTTGCCATCTTTAAATATAACTCCATCGGGAGAATACCCTAGCCATCGATTTTGCTGTGACACAATTAATCCGAATTGAAAAACTTGCTCCGATGTTCGCTTCTCATATTCCTTGCGTGCAAGACTTTCACTGTCTGCGCCGTGTTTTACAAACTTGTTAGTGAAATCTTGAGGGTTGAAATAATTTTCGGATTTTTTGTGCCAATCAGGATTTTTGTTTTTACTGTAGGTGTACAGCTCATAACACCTTGATCCCGTGACTCTCATTTGGCGCTCCTTCAACCAAACCGAAAACGATGTCATGCTCTCTGTACAGATGTCCACAACATCTCTCTCCAATCCATTCAGAATATTTTGACAACATTCTCTGAGCGGGCGATGAACGCAATCCGCTAAATGTTGCATACATTCTGATGTTTGGTTCAGAAAAATCGTTCTAATCTTCTCCCTCTGGGGATCAGATACAGGGACAATACTTTTTGGAAGAATAGGAGCGTGCCGTCCAAACCTGTGTGAAATCCAAATCAAGTTCCCCAAAGATACATCATCACCTTTTGAAAAATATAGACCAGAGAAACAATAACTGCACACCTCCAAGGTTAAAAAGAAAATTTTTAGTAATTAAATGGATTCTCGTGAAGAAAGTTATGGTGTAAAAGTTCAGATTCTCAAAAGCATGCTCAATGGTTAAAAAAAAAAGTTTTCATTTATTTATTTATTTCTAATTTTATTATTTATTATAACAAACTATGGTAGTCTAGGACTAAATATAAACAAACTGCATTGGACATTAAGACCCAAAGATCCTTTTCAGAACCTTTTCCACTCCTGCGCGTAGCAGGTCTGCGAAGAGATTCTTCGCAGACTCTCAACGCAGGACGCAAAAGGGTTTCTTATGTCGAAATCTTCATTGTAGGTTTTGTTGAAAGTTTATTATAAACTAGATACACATGGTGAGCTATATTTATTTTATACTATAACTTTATGCCATGAAAATTCACTTTTTACTAGAATTTTGACAAAATACCAACACCATCAAGTTGGTACACATCGTTCATTAGAAAAGAGAGAATAGAAGAACGCTATTTTCTATTTTCATTTCTCTTGGGTTTATGTAATATATTATCCATCGTATCAAACTGGATTGAGTGTTGGAGTTGGCTGTGTGAAATGAAAGGCAGAAAGTTTTACGTGTGTTGTGCAAATGCTGATCCTGGAATTCCTTGTAGAATCATCGCTCGTATCAGCTCTTCGTCCGCAACGTTAACTACGTCGATGGATTTGAGTCGGAAACATTCGTGCTCTTCTAACGGCACCGGCTTATATTTTTCCAGTGATTTTTTTTGAGGCTCTCTCCACACGCATTTTTTGTCCGTACATGAGAGAACGTCCAGTTTATCGATATCGTTTCTAATCAGATATAATAACTTTGGTTAATTAAGAACACATTGATTGATTATTGAAACCATATTTACCTGGTAAGAAACAACAACACAGACAAACTATGTTTGCACTTTTGACTGAGTCCAGCTTTGCACGTGCAGGTTATGTTGCCGATCACTCCTGCTTTATTTAAAGTTGCGTTTATCTCGTGAGGACTGCTTTTTAAATTGGATGTTTGAAAACAGAATGCTCGGACTTTGATAATATTATTTTCACAGTCACGAGCATCCTCGCATCTGTCACACCGGATTATGTGGCCTGCATTCAGCAATTTTTCACCTTCGATGAAATTTCTGTGCGTTGGAGCTGTCTCAGCCCAAGCACACACATCGCCAGTGGTCAATCTCATTGCGAGAATTGAATGGATTTTGATAAATTCGAACCGATAAACAAATAAATATAAGCGACTCCCTATGATTTCACGTGTTAGCATGGACCGGCTGACTTGGATGAGGCCGCCATATTGAATAGGCCACGCCTCCGTGTTGGTTCCCAATAAAGTTGTACGTATTATTCAAGCTTTTCAACAAATTATAGATTAAAGTTATTAAAGAAAAATATCTTGAAGTCATTCTACGGCATACTAACAAACAAATAAATAGGGAACGAGCAACGGATAAAACCCGCGCCTAGACCAGGAGTAACAAACCAATAGAGAGGGGCGAGCAACGGATAAAACCCGCGCTCGACAGCAACGGATAAAACCCGCGCCTAAGCTAGGAATAACACACTAACTATAGATCAGGAGCAACGAATAAAATCCGCGCCCAACAATAGCGACGGGTAAAACCTGAGCTGAGAGTAGACAACTTGACGTACTAACTCATAACCTTGCACCGACTGAGGATTGGATGTCCTTTTTCTTAAAACATTAATGTAAAGAGGTTTAACTGACAACAGGACAAAGACAACTTACCGGCGCACTGTCGGCACTTGCAGTGCCTACAGGGCGAACGTTACAGTATATTGTACTAAAAATTTGCCCATGTACACGCTTATTAGACGTGTTTGAACCACGAAAAATAGAGGTTATAACAGGTGTATATTAAACGTGTACGATAACGTTTAAATTGCGTTCTTTTATACTTGTTTCATTACGTTTTTAGAAACCGTAATTTCGACGTTTCCTTTAACCGTAGAATATCTGGATCATTATTACTAATAAAAAATGTTGATGAGCACAGTCGAAAAAACCTATATCAGGGCGGACATTTTTCACGAGAAAAAACGTATGTGCTGAACGATTATTTAACTATATACAACGTTGTTCGTCGACGAATTTCTCACGATTGATTTACCAGCAATGTTTATTGGGTAGTATCACTAAATTCAAACTATCCTTACACAATCCGCAATTCTGCGATTGATTGGGCCAACTTGATGCCTCTTCAGCGCTGTGATAAGTTGAATGACGTATAAATGCCAATCCATCCTCTACCGGTATGCCATAAGCATCCGCACATCCTGGACACAACAGCTGTTCATCAGTCTCGTACCCGGCAGTTACCAGGCAAACTCTCTTCATTTGCATCGTAAGCGCACCAATATCTACCGATCTCACAAGCTGTTGTAATTTTTCTTCTATGTTGGCAGTGGGTATACATTAGGGTGTCCGTTATTTACCAAGTTGGTTTTTTTTTTTTGCAGCCCCCCTTAAATTTTTAGTTTATGATCTAAAACAAAAGATCGGACCAAAATAAGCCCTTAATATCGATGTTAAACCTTGCCCTTAAGACGATACATTTCCCGTTTAAATAACATGGGATTTTGCCACTTTTTACATTTAATTTTTTTTCTCCCGAATAAGTGAGTCTATTGCCATGCTAAGTACATATTTTCGTAGAAAATTGAACGCTCTACAAAAATGTCTTTGATGATTTTTCGATAAATTCACTCCTTCAAAAGTTATTCAAGGTTAAAGTTGAACTTATAGTAAATTTTTGGAAATTCTTACTTTATCAGCAAAATTATTATTATTTAGATAAAAATTAATTGTTTTTACGGAAATATCTGATTCTGACTGTACTATAATGAAAAATTATTAAGTAAAAATTTCCAAGAATGGAAAATAATGTGGCTAATAAGTACATTTTAGTACAGTCAGTCGAAGTTTTGAACACATCCTCCAATTTATCCTGAAAAATGAATGAAATCAATCAAAGTTCTTAACATATTAATGTACGTCATTTATTTTATTAAACTTCCTTTGGTTACATTTGGAAATTTTTTTTTATACTCTCTTACAATCTGAATTACATATTGTTCTTCATCTTCGTTTCTACTTAGAATATTAATGTATTCTTCGGTTAATTTTACAGCCCTTTCTGCAGTATCATTGACCACTTTTAGATGTTTGACGATTTCTAAGCCTCTTAAATATTCTGGATTCTTTGACCATTCACTGCTATTTAACTGAAGAAAGTTTGTGTTAATATTAAATCTTTCGAAAAATTTCAAAGAATTAGAACTGATAAAATAATCAATGTTTTTATTTAAAAACCATTTAAAATCATCCGAATCAAAAATAAAGCGTTTAGGAATATCGAACTGATCATTATTGCTTTTTTTTAAAGCCTCAACCATTTTTTGCTTTACGTCAAAAGATAAATTTTCGTCAAAAAACGCATTTCAGCCATCGTATAGGAATATCTAGCCAGTGGCAGTGCTACAATTCTGTAACTCGTTATAAGAATAACGACATATTTCATTATCTTTACACCACATACTTTCGTTTTACGAAATTTTTGGTGAATAATTTTTTATTATAGTACAATCAGAATCAGATATTTCTATAAGTTCAACTTTAACCTTGAATAACTTTTGAAGGAGTGAATTTATCGAAAAATCATCAAAGACATTTTTGTAGAGCGTTCAATTTTCTACGAAAATATGTACTTAGCATGGCGATAGACTCACTTATTCGGGAGAAGAAAATTAAATGTAAAAAGTGGCAAAATCCCATGTTATTTAAACGGGAAATGTATCGTTTTAAGGGCAAGGTTTAACATCGATATTAAGGGCTTATTTTGGTCCGATCTTTTGTTTTAGATCATAAACTAAAAATTTAAGGGGGGCTGCAAAAAAAAAAACCAACTTGGTAAATAACGGACACCCTAGTATACATAAATATTGAATTTCAGTCTAGTTTTGGAACTCTTGTTTATTTGAGTTATTGTTAGGAATCAAAGAGGATAACAAAAAGTATACAAGAAAAGGCGCCTTTCTTAGGAGTATATATTTAATTGTATTGAAGCTAAACGCTTTAACATAAGCTTCAAGGATAGTTTTACTGACGGATTTCACAGGTAAATGTAGGATTAAATTGGATACTTTCTTTAACATTGCTTGGTGCTTGCTAGCTGACGGTTTTCTTTTTCTGTATACCGGAAGACGTAGCAGGAGCAGCTAGCGCCCTCAAGCCGCGTTTACATTTTTCATTTAACTTAAGCCTAGTACTTAGGTGCGACACTTAAAGTAATTAGATTCAGCTTAACACTCCTCCTTAATTACTTTACTTCGTAATAGTTTGAAACTTACATAGGGTAGAGGTTTTGTTAAAATATCGGCTATTTGTTCGTTACTCTTTACATGTTTTAAGGTAATAGTAGATTCTAAATGTTCTTGAATGAACTTACGTGAGATGTCTATGTGTTTCTTTCCTTTTGTAATTCTCCCTTCATGGGTGTTTTGCAACATACAGATAGCTGATCTGTTATCAACGTATAAAGTTGTGGGTTTATTTAGATTTGTAATGCCTAGCTCGCTACCTAAACGTCGTATCCAGCAAATGTCATCAATAGATGATACTGCTGCTCGATATTCAGCCTCGGCTGTAGAATTTGCTACATGACGTTGCTTCTGTGTGTACCATACAATAGGACCTCCTCTCAAAATGAGTACACCACTTGTTGACTTTCCAGTCACTGGATCTCCTCCATAATCTGAGTCAGTATAGGCTATTACGTTATCATCTCCGTTAAAGAAGATTCCAAAATTCGTTGTGCCATTTAAATATTGGAACACACGTTTTACCATTCTCCAAAGACTCGTCATTGGTTTACTCATCTGTCTACTAAGATAGTTTACTGCGAAACTAATATCTGGACGACTAATTGTAGCTAAATAAAGTAAGCTACCTATGGCTTCACGATATGAATTTAGTTTATCAAGTGGTTGATCGTTTACAAATTTTCCGTCGTCAGTTATCATACCACGTTCCATCGGTGTGGATATAGGACTAGAGTTTTCAAGATTGAATCGCTTGATAATTTTCTCAGTCTACTGGACTTGGTTTACGAAAATGCCATTTGAATTTACTTCAATACTCATCCCTAAATATGACAGACGATTGCTTGTTGCAGTATTAAATGTGATCTCAAACTTTTGATTCACTTGTCTCAATATTTGTACCAGTTTAGATTCATCTTTTCCGGCAATTATTCCGTCATCAACAAATAGGATCATAATGACGGTTCTGTCTTTATTATAATAGACACACGGATCATCTTCAGTATTTTCTAATCCTAATGTTTTCAAGTACGATGAGATTTTCTCATTCCAATTTTTAGGCGATTGCTTCAGACCATACAGACTTTTAATGAGCTTACAGACGCGTCCTGAATCATCATCGAATCCTTCTGGTTGATACATATATATATTTTCTTCTAATTCACCGTGTAAGAAGGCTGTTCTGACATCGAATGTCATTAGCTTCATTTTGTTTGACGCGGCAAGACTTGGCAACAATCGAATAGATGCATGACGAGCAACAGGACTAAACGTTTCAAAATAATCTATACCCTTTTCCTGTTCAAACCCTCGCGCTACTAATCTAGCTTTCTCTGTACCATCGGATTTTTGGCGTAAAACCCAACGGCAGGATAATGGTTTAGCATCTTTCGGTAGTTCTACTAATTTCCAAGTATTCATTTTGACTAGAGACTCGAATTCATTTTGCATTGCTTTGTACCAATTTTTATCTTTCAGTGTTTCAGATACGGATATATCTTCTACTTCACCTATCATTGCACAATTGTTTGCGCTATTTATCCAGCCTGTCTCATAATCGGCAAATTTTCTGGGCATTCTTAACTCGTTACGATTTCTTAACTTTACACCCTCATTTTGATTTTCAGCTTCCATTATTTCGGAGTTTTGACTTTCATCTGAAGTGTCATTGTCAGGTGTATCGTATTCGGAATCTACTGACTCTATTTCAATATTTTCATTTTCGTTTTCATTTAGAGGCATCTGCATTTCAGTTAGACTTTGATTTGACTTAAATTTTTCATCAAAAATTACATTTTCAGAGCTTATCACATCATTTTTATCTTTGACATAGATTCTGTAACTCGGTAAATCTAAATCGTAACCTACAAATATACCTTTTATCGACTTTTTACCGATTTTTGTTTGTTTATGCTTTGGTAATAAAACGTAACAGTCACATCCAAAGATTCTAAGCTTACTTATGTCTATTGTGCGTCCAAACCACAGTTCGGCTGGTGTTTTATTCTTTTGTGAGCTTGTACCAGTCTGATTAATTGTAAATACTGCGTAATTTATTGCTTCGGCCCACAAACTTTCATCTAAACCTTTCGATTGTATTGCAGTTCTAGCTGCCTCTACGATTGTACGCATTTCACGTTCGATTCGACCATTTTGTTCTGGCGTATATGTATTAGTCTTGCTATGAAGAACTCCTAGATTATCTAACAGTTTCTTAGTATCACAATTTTTAATCTCCGTGCCGTTGTCTGACCTGAGAGTCTTAACTTTTCTGTCAAATTGGTTTTGCACCATTTTTAGGAATATGTCTAATTTTGTAGCTGCCTCGTCTTTGGTTTTGAGAAAATAAACTGTTCGGTAATGTGTAAAGTCATCTTTTAGAAGAAGAAAATATTTCGCTCCTCCTAAAGATCTAGTTTCTATCTCACCCAAGTCTACGTGTATCAGATCCAGCGGTCGTGAGGCTACTTTATTATTTTTCGGATGAGATACCCTGTGTTGCTTCCCGTAAGCACATCCTTCGCAAACATAGTCTTCCCAGTCGTTGATATATTTAATACCCTTTTTATCTAATATGTTTTTAATATACTTAATGTTTTGGTGCGCCATTCGTTCGTGCCACTGCTTTATAGAAATACTGACTAGACAACTTTCTGAAAGAACTGACTCACTCTTTGTACTTTCTGACCTATCCATACGAAACATCATTTTGAATAAATTTCCTTCCCTATTTGCTATTGCGACAATCTCATTTTCATTTTTAGTCGTGAAATAGGAATTTTTAGCATCTGCAGTTTGAATGTAACCCTTATCTAATATTTTAGTAACAGACAATAGATTGAAAGGCATCTTTGATGTGTGTAGTACATCCTTTAGCTCAATTTTACACCAACGCTCACCGTCGAATGCTTCTAACTTAACATTCCCTATGCCTATCCCTTCAATTTGGGTTGCGTCACCGATCACGACCATTACAGGCTTTTCGAGTTTTACATAATCACTCATCCATTCCATATGAGACGTCATGTGCTGTGTCGCAGCACAGTCTTGATACCATAAATCACTACAATTTGGTAAAGAATTTATGTGATTTACATTTGCAACTGATAGGCTTATCGTTATAAATGCTCGTCTATCACTTTTACTTTTTATTGACTCTTCTTTATCAGACTTTTCATTCTTATCTTTGTTGTTCCAACAATCCTTTGCAAAATGACCCTTTTTCTTACAAATATTACAGCCATAGTTTTTCTTACAATAGTCTAAATACTTTTCACATGGCCTACCTCGACAATCTTTCTTTAAATGACCTTCCTTTCCACACTTGAAACATTCAATTTTCTGACTCGGCGGTTTGTAATCTTTTCCTGACTGTTTTGATATAAGAGCGTTTCGAGAATTATGACTTTCACCTTTATTTTCGTTTAATCTGTCTTCTTCTAAACGCAAAAATCCAAAAAGTTTGTTTAGATTCTTGTCTGTACTACTCATGCAATCCCAAGAGGTTCTGAAATGATATAATCTAGGTGGCAACATATTCAGAATTCTCGATATAATCCACCCTTCCTTAATTTCTTCGCCTCCGGCTTTTAATCTGTCTGAATATTGCTGAATTTTCATGCAATTTTCAATTACGGATTTGCTCTCATTATATTTATAACTAAAGAATAGCCTTTGTAAGTTTTCGATAGTAATATCTGACTTTTTCTCATATAGAGTTTCTAACTTTTCGAGCATCAGCCTCGCAGTCGTACAGTTACAGATTTTCTTTGCTATATCGCTACTTACATTTAAACCTATTAGTGTTTGAGCTTCAATGTCTTTCTTCATCCAGGCCTTGACGCTTGCTTCAGTATCTAGTCCCTGCGGTTTAACCTCAGCACCCGTTGCGACTTGAAATAGATCCTTAGTCTTTACGGTTAGGTTCAGCTTGAACCTCCATGACTCGTAGTTGACTTCTCCCTGACTGTCCTCTGCGAGATTTTCCAGTTGAGATCTGACTGTGTCCATGACTCGATTGTTTCCAGACGTTTGTTATCCTCTTTTATTTCAATATCGTGTATACCCTTGGTTATGTCTGGGCCCATAACCTGTTGTAATTTTTCTTCTATGTTGGCAGTGGGTATACATAAATATTGAATTTCAGTCTAGTTTTGGAACTCTTGTTTATTTGAGTTATTGTTAGGAATCAAAGAGGATAACAAAAAGTATACAAGAAAAGGCGCCTTTCTTAGGAGTATATATTTAATTGTATTGAAGCTAAACGCTTTAACATAAGCTTCAAGGATAGTTTTACTGACGGATTTCACAGGTAAATGTAGGATTAAATTGGATACTTTCTTTAACATTGCTTGGTGCTTGCTAGCTGACGGTTTTCTTTTTCTGTATACCGGAAGACGTAGCAGGAGCAGCTAGCGCCCTCAAGCCGCGTTTACATTTTTCATTTAACTTAAGCCTAGTACTTAGGTGCGACACTTAAAGTAATTAGATTCAGCTTAACACAAGCACATGTCTGCTGCACCGCTCCTCCTCGGACTCATAATCGCTCGTATTGCGATCCACCATGATTATGTATCTAGCAGTATTGTTCGAAAGTATTTTTCGCAACCGCGTTCTTATACCATTCGCTACCGCATTCGCTTAACTCTCACCATTCAAAAGGTCACTCAATGTCAATACATTGTCTTACAGTCAGCAATTATACAACGCTTCTGCTACCGCTGAGAGGCTGTCCCCCTACTCCTTACCACAATATAAAATGCTGCACTGCTATCTCGCATCCTTACAATGTATTACTACAAGTTCGTCGCCTATCAGTTCTACGCTTGCGATATATATCAAGGTGATACTCGATTTTTTCATCCAGCGATTTTTCTGGACGTGTGCCATCACTGCTATAAGCAACTCATGCATGATCATACAATCAGACCGCGATCCCTAGGAACTGCATATTTTGAATCAACGTGCAGCAACTTGATTGATTTTCCCCAATATTGCCACAAGTGTCACATTTCCCTGCTCACGCAATCTGATGAGCCGGCTCGATGGGAACCACGCATCCCATTACAATCATCAGTGATATTCAGATTCGAAGACATCGAGTGGGAACCAATCTACTTTTTTCACCAGGATCTCTCCGTAGTCGATGAATATATATACGTCAGAGCTGCTGATGAGAACTATAACAAAATTGCTAATACTTTGCGTGAAGAGTAGCTGCGAGTTCAATCGTACATTGTATCACGAGTGCTGTTCATATAATTTTCGCAACAGTTTTTTGGAGGCACAATGGCAAACCGGTTCGACAAGTTTTATGCTGCAATCGATAAATTAGACATTGCATACCAGCAACTGACCACGGACTCCAACGAAGATCTCGCCTCGCAGTGGAACACTATTAGTTTGAAGCTTCTAAAAACCCTGAATGACTTGTACAGAGATCGAACCACCAGTTTTGTCGATAAACGAAAGATTCAGACTCTCATTGTTGAATTAACGTCTCAACGTGCTGTGTTAAACCCTTCAATTCGAGGTGGTTCACACGACGCTCCAGCCATTCAATGGGATGATTTGGAATCTGCGTTCGAGAACCGTTTGATCACCGGGGTAATCACCAACTTTCGAATCAGCGATCTAAAACTATTCCTCACAGCTGCATACACCGTTATTTTCGAGAAACTCAAGACATTGCTTCGCCAGCATCACCATCTGAAAGTCAACACCACACTATCTGCAACTTTTGTCCTAGATGTGAAAACCGAAACAAAATTCTTCCATACGAAGAACGCCACTCTTTAAACAACCACGAATCTGGCAGAATGGTACGAAGAGTATGTTGCATCACCTCTACTGGCTCAAATCGAAGAATTTCAGGAGCGTGATAGTGGCTGGGCCTTGATCAGTATAGATAATTTATTAGTTAACATTAACAAGTATGAGCCGTTGGTAGGTTCGATGTGGACAGATTTGCCGAGCGATATTAAGGTTAAAAAAGCCGTGGTTAATGTTCAAAATGCCGATAACGCTTATTTTGCTTGGGCTTGCGTATCCGCTCGACATCCTGCTGCAAAAAACGCCAATCGAGTAACTTCCTACCCCCATTACAATCAAGTATTCAATTTCACTGGCGTCAAATTCCCCACAAAATTAAACGATATTCCAAAATTTGAAAAACTTGATAATATTTCTGTGAATGTATTTATTTTGGAGAAACGGGGAAAGCGACATCAAGTCTTACCACTACGCATCAGTCGGCATGAAAATCTACATACCGAACACATCACTTGCTCATGTTACACGATGAAAACCTTGATGACGAATTCTCCCATGAAAGAACACACTTCTGTTGAATTAAAAATTTATCGCGACTATTCAATCATCATCTGAATGCACGTACGAATGCAATCCATGTTTGTAATCGATGTTTGCATTTTTTCTACTCCGAGGCAAAATTGCTCGCGCACAGGCTTGATTGCAGTCCTGATAAACCTTGTAAACTCACGCTTCCAGATCAGTTCAACAAGTGGTTAAAGTTTGAGAATTACTCGAACAAAATGCAAGTACCATACATAGTTTACGCAGATTTTGAGTGTTTGTTGGAGAATTCCTCACAGTCTTCTGACTCATCGCATACCAAGAATTATCAGAAACATGTACCTTACAGCGTAGGTTATTATTTTGAATGTAGTCACGGTGAGTCGCTATCATACTACACTTCCTATCGAGGTGTCTGTTGCCAGAAATGGTTAGTCCATTAATTACATGGAATCTCAGTCAGGGTAGCCAAATACTTCAATAAAAAGAAGCCGATGTATCAATTGTCAAATCAACAACAGACTGAATTCGAAGACGCTGAAGTATACCTCATTTGTGAGCCAAAATTTGTGCATCTAAATGATCGCGTGAAGGATCATTGCCATGTTACAGGACTATATCGCAAACCTGCACATACAAATTGTAATTTGAATTACAAACTCAATCGCACTGTGCCCGTTGTATTTCACAACTTGAGTGGTTATGATGCGCACTTCATAATCGGTTAATTGGCGAATATTAAATGATCCTCGCTCAGTGTTCTACCAATTACCGAAGAAAAGTACATAGTACTCACCCAGACGTTTGCAGTCTCGCCGTTAGACTTCAATTCATCGATTCTTATCGGCATATGAGTTCTAGTTTAGCCGAACTAAGTTCTCACCTGCGGCACAACGATTTAACGAATTTCACATGTCAATTCCCGAACGCCACAGATTTGCAATTCCATCTTTTCACCCGCAAAGGGGTATTTTCATATGATTACGTCACCGAAGCCGACAGACTGAACAAACGCTCATTACCCTCGAAAGAATCATTTTATGACGTATTGAATGACCAGCACAATTAAGACGAAGACTACGCTCATGTACAGAATGTTTGGGACAGTTTTATTATCACGACATTGGGCGAGTATAGTGATTTGTATCTCAAAGTCGACGTAATGCTCCTAGCAGACGTTTTTCAAAATTTCCGCGAAAATTGCCTCCGCATATATAAGCTCGATCCGGCACACTACTGTACCTTACCCGGTTTTACGTGGGATTGGATGCTTTTCCACACGAAAATTCAGCTGGAATTGCAAACTGACGTTGATATGCTGCTGTTCATAGAGGGAGGCTTGCGTGGAAGATTGAGTTAATGCTCGAATCGATACAGTAGAGCGAATAATAGATATATGACAGATTACAATTCAGAGTTAGAAACCAAATCATTGCTTCACTTGGACGTAAATAATTTGTATGGTTGGGCGATGTCTCAGTACCTACCATGCAGAAATTTTGAATGGATGCATCGTGTACATGATTTTGATTTTACGCGAGTTAGCGAAGAATCTGATGATGGATACATATTGGAGGTAGATTTAGAATACTCCACCAATCTACACATATGACATCAAGATCTACCCTTTTGCCCGAATCATCAGAAACCCCATGGTGGAAAAACTCCAAAGCTTTTAGCTACGTTGCAGAACAAGTCACGCTATGTTATACATTATCGTAATTTGCAACAGTGCGTGAAAAACGGATTAATGATGCGTAGAATTCATAGAATATTGAAATTCGAACAATCTGCATGGTTGAAGAGTTATATTGATTTGAACACGGCGTTAAGAGCCAAAAGTATTGACAAATTCCAGCAGAATCTATACAAACTGATGGACAACGCGGTATTCGGTGAAACGATGGAAAATATTCGTCAATATTCCGACGTCAAGTTAGCACAAAAATGGCATGGACGTGGCGGTGCCAAGGCACTGACATCGCGACCGAATTTCCACAGTCGAAGTATATTCAGTGAAAATTTCGTCGCGATACAGTTGATTAGGCTCCAAGTGATATTCAACAAACCAATTGACGCCGGAATGGCTATTCTAAATTTATTCATAATTTGTGTCTACGACTACCACTATTCTTTCATGTGACCAAAGTTGAAATTAAATTATAAGTTGATGTAAACCGATACGGATAGTCTTATTTATGAAATCAAATCTTGTGACGTTTATGAATTCATTCTAGACAATATTGACAGATTCGACACCAGGGATTATCCTGCTGATAATATTTATAAAATCCTTTAGGTTAACAAAAAAGTTGTAGGACTAATGAAGGATGAGAGAAATGGTGAAATAATGACAGAATTTGTTGGCTTGCGATCCAAAATGTATGTGACGCGAATAGATGATAATGAGATTGTGAAGAGAGCAAAAGGGGTGAAAAATAATGTATTGAACAATCAAATAACTTTCGAAAATTATCTCGACTGCCTTAAACAGCACGAGAGTATTTCAAAAACGCAGCAAACCATTCGTTCGAATCTGCATAAAGTGTATTCAATCCGACAATTGAAACTTGCTTTAAGCCATCACGATGATAAGCGATATTTGGTACCTGGTAGTACAGACACGTTACCCTGGGGACATGTCAAAATTACACTATCTGCATAGAAATAATATTTATTTAACAAAAAATATAAAACGGTGTGAATAAAGCGACTACAATGCATTGTCTTTATTTATCCAAGAATTATGTGATTTATCCAGACCCAACCACTTCACGAACACCTTATTACCTTTCCTCTTCAAAACTCTCTCCACCAAATATATGTCAGGATATCTCACGGAATGCAGGTCTTGTTTATAGAAACCCGCCTTGATTGGGTTTGACTGCTGATCCATCAGAAGATAAGTTCGCGGATTTGTGTTTTGTACTTTTTGAATCCTGAAAATTTCCGTCGACCAATTTGGTGTGTAACCTTTCGCGAATATCGTCATATACTTGCTAACTCTTACGAAATCTCCGACTTGATATTTAGCCGGCTTAACTTGTTTGACATTACTGTAGACAGCCGCAAGTAGCTGGTTAGCATTTTTACGATTCACTTTATTCGGCGCCATACCCGTGGTACGATGTTTGCTTGTATTGTATTCTGTCACGCACTGCTGTATATTATTAATCTATTTGTATGATCCGTTTAGACTGAATGATCGCCACATTTCATCTTTGAGTGTGCGGTTCCAACGTTATATAACCGATGCTCTCATAGCGCCGTAGATCGAGTAATGATTGATTTTATGCTTCTTCATTAACTTTTTAAATTCGGTATTGAAAAATTCTTTACCGTCGTCCGATTGAAGATTCTTAGGCGATCGACCGCTTTGAAGCACTTGTTTAAATCCATCGACAACCGATTGAGCACTCTCATTTTTCAGTGCCACAGCCCACGCAAATTTGGATAACACGTCAATGACCGTTAGAATGTAATTAAAATTCCTGTTTATTTTGGCATATTGCCGCATTTCAACCAAATCCGCTTGCCACAAGTCGTCAAAACCTTTCACGATCACTCTTCGGTGCTCAAAGTTACGACGAGCTGGTGCATGTAGCTCTCTAGCCAGATGTATTTTCTTCCCGCTCATTCTTCAAACAATAATATTAGTTTCTCGTAGTTCCTCCACTATTTAGACAATCTCATTCGTGTGAGCCGTGTTACCAGCAGCCTCAGGACGACTCAATAACCACAACGTGTCCACCAACTTGTTTGGATCATCCCAATATGTATAGTCTACTCGAGAATTCTTTCGTACGATATGTTTACTGGTGTTGAGACCCTCACCGAGTGCCGAGCGACTCGGAAATAGCTTGCGTATAATGTTCGATATTTGTAGGATGTATTCCCGCATACTTGACCCGTTTTTTGATAGCCTTTTTTTGTGGGCATTTGTTGTGGGCATTTGTTGAATCCATGATGTCGCGATATTTGCAAAGATCATTGTCGGTGTAAATATCTTCATCGGGAATTTCCTCAAACATGAGTTTCAATATACCCGGAGTTGTTTTGAATTGCATGTTTTTAACGTAGAAATGATCCAGCTCGAGTAGTTATACAAGGAGAGTTCTGCGTATAGATTCCTGTTGCCGACACTTACTGACATTTTCCCCAGACTCAAACCCTTCTCTGCGATGACGTCACAGTCTACTGTAGCGACCGTCGATCAAAATGGCGCTACCTATTTATCGACCAAAGGTTCAACCTTACCGACAGTGTTATCAACCGAAGGTCGAAATTTTGCTGTTTTACCGACTGTTTCATCGACCGAAGGTCAAAATCACGCGGCTTCACCATCGGTCTCGCTGTTATTCCCCCCCTACCGACGGTCGAGGTGTAGCGGAGACGCAAACCCTTCTGTTTCCATCGTGCCCATCTCAGGAATTTTCCGGTTAACTTTGAACGGCTTGCGGTGTGATAATTGACACCCTACATTCCACAATTAACAGTTCCGAGAATTGTTTTCGTTAACCCGATATCAATAACGTGACATTCTTTTTTCGAAAACTGCTTGTGTGGTCCAAGGACCAGTATGATATCAACTACGTAACATTCGACAATTGATAGTTCTGAGAATGGCTGGGGTGAACCACGTGACATTCCGTTCTCACGATTGGGAACCACGTGTCATTCTTATCAAAAGTCCAAAGTCTGAAGTGATTTTAACCATACGACATTCTTTTCACCTCCACACCCAATTTCAAAACGCAAGTGGGGGAGCCGTGTTATAAAAGTTGGAACCGCAAAGGTGAGCGTCAGTTTGAAGCTGTTTTTCATAAAAGGAATCAGCATCAACAACAACTTTTAATCAAAAATATCGAAGAAGTGAAACATTTTCTAAAAATCAGATCCGAACCGTATCAACTCACAAGAAGATTTGAGAAAATACGACTCAACAGTAACCATCATCATGGACTTGTCAAAATTAAATGAAATCGCACGCTTGGAGACTTTCTTGCCATTGAAAAAGCTGGCAGACCTTGAGGAATACTACGAGTACAGAGTAAGCAGTGTTCGTCGAGTGAAGTTCGGCGACAAAGTGGTTGCAGACTTGGAGGATTCCTTTACCATTTTTCTTCCAAACCGGTGGAATAAAGCCCTTCAAGAAGACGAAGAGCTGTTTCAGAAGATGGCCACAGCCAGTAAGGATACAGGATTGTGCATACGCTACCTTGGTGGACCGTATGGCCAACTTGAATTTATTTATGTATGATCTACACATCACGTATCCACTATCTTGTAAAAGCTATGCGTTCCATAAAAAAAAAAAAAATGACATACATTTTTTTTACTTAGCGTTCCTGTACATAGTAATGAAATTTAGGTCTTACAATTTAAGAAAAATGTCATTCCAAACAGCATTACACACATAACGATGAAGGATGTCAAGCTGCGTTTGATCTTGTAGTAATAATTCGAATTAGGTTTTAAAAAACGAAGAAGGTTGTCAAGCTGTGTTCGAAGCTCGTAACTATAACGTAAACTCTACGATGAGTTTTGGGCGGACTCGGTAAAGGATAGATTGCTAGGTCAATATCTGACTTAGCGTAAGTTTAAAGCCTCAGGTCCTACGGTGTTGGATTACCATCGCTCTTGGAATGCAAAACATAACTCAGTTTAAGTACAGCTCGGTCAAGCATGGAGAGCAAAGTTTGATCATGCATTAGCTTATTCAAAAAAATTTCTCTCTTTATAGCTGAGGTGAAGGTATGAAAGTATTTCATGAATATCAAAAAAAAGAAACCACTGCTCTGAACATGACTGAGAAAATAAAAAGGATGAAGATTGTCAAACTGTAACTTAATCTTGTTACTGTAATGTGAGGTGAGCGGAATTCATCAAGGATAGAATGCACGGCTGACCAACAGCTGAAGTAGTTGTATACAGTCAGAGGCTCGTATCTACGGTGTTGGGTTGATATCGTTCAAGTACAGCTCGGTCAAAGATGGGAACCAAGGTCGAAGGATATATAGGTTTGGTATTAAGATTTCGACTCTAGTCATCATCTATTCTATCTGGGAAAAATGAGTAAAAAACTTGGTAACAAAAATATATATACATTGTGACGTGGTATTTTATACCCCGTCACATGGGTTGCATATCGCTCTCCTTATTTTCAGAATGTCGTAAAAAGTAACGAAAACACGTCTGGGGCCAATACTCCAAAAAGAACAACTAATTAATTTCTAAGTGAGACTTAATTATTAAGCTAATTCCTGTCTTTTTTTTTATCTTTGTATCGCACTACGAGAAATATCTTCAACGACACCGCTTCAAGGGAACTGAATATCGTGAAGCCGAGGTCACGTACCGGGTCAACAGCCAACTATCGTCAATTGCAACAGATCGGATACCGCAAAGTCAACTTCAGATGGATGCCTACCTAGGTTGCGTACAGGGTCGTGCGTGAAGCACAACGAAGACCTCCGATCATTCAGACTTATCGGCCAGGAGCCGAACCATCGCTACAACGCCACTGCCGCATGGATGCATCGTAGACGGCGTACAGGGCTGTGCGTCAAAAACACAATCAAGCCTCCCGTCGCGGTACTTATCAGCCTGGAGCTGAACCAGCATAATATTTACTGTCTCGCCTACTATACCGCAGAATCGTAGCTGTCTACAAACCTACGATTATAGAAGGACTGCATCGTGAGGACAAGCCCGAGAAACAGTGGTGGACCACGCCGGACTGATGGTCCTAAGAATGGGAACCCTGCGTGTAAATCATCACCATCAGGAAGGCTCGGTGCAACAGTGCCGTAGGGCCCGCACCGAGTTGCAGTACCGGAGAGGTAGTCAGCGCGGGGAGTACTAGCACTGCATAAGTTGACGACGCACCAATCCCGAATTCTGCAAAGTATCGATACCGCAACAATGTGAGTAGGATCATTCTTCTCGTCGTCGTTCCTAGATCTTCTCGCACACATCGATTCCGCAATACCGTGAGGGGTAGACCTTCCCCTCTCACGAGTACCGCAAGGAGCTGACCACAGCCCTCCCACATATCGCTCGACGGATCGATAATTCTCTACATGACAACGTGGGAGGAGAAGACACCCAGGGATGGACTATCGCCCATCTACACCTGTTGACCCGTACCACGTGACCGTCTGGCCCAATTATCGATCACCGAACACCAGAAATGGATCACGTGACAAAATCTCGCCGAAAATCGACCGCGATCGTCAGGATCGCCGCTCGTCTCTTCACATTCTACGTTCAGCCGATGCCACTCACAGACGTGTTTTCGCTATCGTATCTAATTTTCTCTCTCGCATATCTTAACTCAGTGCCTCTATCTTTTCGCTTTCAACTACCTGTCTCTACGCTTTCCTGTATCTTCTATTTTCGTAAGTAAGGTATTTCTTCTATCTATTTTGTGAAGCCACGAATTTACTTGCTTTATATCTTTTTCTCTCTTTTCTTACCTATTATCGATTTTCTCTCTTTTATCTCGCAGTTTGCTCTGCGTGAGCCACGTGGGCTCGTATCGTATTCCCTTTATCTCTGTATATCTTTTTATCTCTTATCTTATTCTCTCCCTTATTATCGAATATGGCAAGTAACTTCGCGACTGGTTAGTTTACTATTATTTGTAGTGACTATTATCTATTTCTTTGATTTATCTTGTTTGAATGATTTTCCTGATACCGCTGAGTAGCAGCGCCTTACTTATGCTTTCGAAGAATATCTCTGAATACCGTATCTTATTCGAATCTCTGATTTATTGTTCTCAGTAGTGATTGTTAAATCAATTAGCTTATAAAGTCTCTAATTTTTTTCTCCTATGTCGTTTCTCGCTATCTAACATCCATTTTCTCTCTGTATCTCTTTTATAATTTCTCAAATATCGTTTCTTTGATTTCTTAATATTTTGCTGATTGGAATATTATCGAATATCTTGGAGAAATTGTATCGTAAGCGTACCGCGTGCGCGATCTTATATCGCTGCGCGGTATAGCCGTTGTTCTCTTTTGACATTGGAGTATTGTGCCGTACCGAATAACACCTTTTTCACCGCTTTCTTTGTTAATACCGCTGTTACGTAGTTTGTCCGTAGATCTCTAGTTTGTAATATATCGCATTATAATACATTTCTCCCTATAATACCTGTTCTTGACACGTCAAGATACCCATTTCTTGCTTATCGTAATTATAATATTTCGTCGTATCGCATATATCCCAAGCTAGAACCTACGTATTTCTCTAATTTCTCTTGTAATTTCTATCGTAATTTCTCTTGTAATTTCTATCGTAATTTCTCTTGTAATTTCTATCGTAATTTCTTCTGTAATTTCTATCATACCTGTTTTATATCATTTCGCTATACTTGATTATTTCTGACTTCGCTTCAAATATCGAATTATCTAACTGACTTGTAATCCTTGCCTTTCTATTAATTGTTATATCTCTTGTTGTCGGTTAATTGTAATATCTCTTGTTTCCCGATTAACTATAATATCTTTTGCTTTTCGACTGACGATAATAGCTCTTGCCTCCTTTGCCAATTGTATTTTCGTATCTTCTATCTATTATCGTGCCTCATTATGGTTACACATTGCTGCGATTATTCTGTATTTCTATGTGATCATATCTTTTTCGCCATACTATGCTATTTGACTTGAATTGTGACAATTAGTTTAAGAACCTTAGATTGTGCATTGCATGCTAGCCTATTTCTTATCTGCTTTGTAAACTTGCTGATTGTTATACCGAGTAATAGTATCGCGATCACCCGCTTCATACCGCTAAATTACTTGAATAATTGTATCGCTACCGTGCTATCCCTGAATTGCTTTCTCTCTGGCTGTATCTGAATTCTCTACTTGTTTTTTTAATACAATTGATACTATTACCATTTTCTTTAATATTGTGTTTTATCGAATTGGATACGACCCATCCCCTCTACCATTATCTTTACCTGCTGAGTGAGCTGTGCAAAACCGTCGTAGAATCTGATCTATTTCGTCATATCGTATTCTCTAATTATCGTATCTGACGCTACTGCGTCTGGCACCCAACATTTATCTCTTTTTCTAATAATCGTTTATTCCGTGATCAGATCAGTACCTGCGCCGTAGGGTAGCGTGATTATCCCTCCCTCAAGGATTATCTCTATTTTCCTTTTTAACTATAATAATCACGTTGCAATATATATGAGAAAAATTACACACATATATATATATATATATATATATATATATATATATATATATAGATGTGTGTGTGTGTAATTTTTCTTATTTATTATTTATTTAATAATTATTAATCAAAAATAAAAACGGATTATATCAAAATTTAATTAAAACTTAATATAATTATTGTACTTACTTAATATATTATACAATGGTTAACATAATTATTTTACAGAACGACCTCATCTCAATATACGTCTAAGGCTTCGTCGTATGACATATGTAAAAGTGTGTCCCTAAAAGCGAAGAACATTTGTACTCCTTGGACGATACCGTCCAACCACGCCACCAGATCCACCAATTCGTCTATCTCTGCGGAGGACAATCGGTTTTGGATTACATCCTGAATCCGCAGTCTCCGCAGATTCGGCAGATCTGGATCTGGCATATGGGCAGCATTTGACTGCCTCTGTGCGTCTGGCACCATGGTCTGAAAAAGAAATTCAGAGTTATTCTCATTTGGTGAAATATGAGTACGCTCAAGCAAGAGAAAGCAACATCGAAAACAGAATGGAAAAAGCATTGATGTTTCACAAGTATTTAAAAAATATTTTTTTTCACCGAAAATATTTCAGAAAATTCGAATGTTTTTTTCTTTTCTTTTTACTACAGTGACTTGAGTAAGTGTCTAACAAACACGATAAAAAAACGGATTCAGAAATGTTAAAGGTAACAATAGTAGAATTCAATTACTTGCAGTTTCTGTTCCGTTTACTGACGCACAATACTCCGCTTAGCACTTGAACCACTCGAACCACTGTCAGGTTTGACTGTCAATGAGCTAACCCTGGGCCCGCAGTCTTATATAATGAACCATCATGTTTATGTTTTGCAAACGAAAAAATCCGATATCGTAGGGTGGTCCCCATGTTCACCAAATGTCGCTATCTCGCTTTAGGTAATAGATCTAGCATATCCAGTTCCACGCGCACAGACACACGTACAGCTCATCCTATGAAAAGGATTACCATCATAGCAAACGATCACTCAAGTTTCAACTCGTCAAGCGCAAGTGAGAAACAAGAAAGATGGAATCCGCAAAATGGTTGAAGTTGATTAACGTTATGGAATCTGCTTACAAAATCTTGGAGAAAGCATCGCCATCAACAGAAATTCAGAAATGGATAAAATTTGGGACGCAAAATATCCGGCTTCTCAACAAAATCCTACAAAAGTGCTTCAACCATTAGTGAAGAAACAAGAATTATCAGAATACGAACCGGATCCATCACGAATTTTAAACATAAAGACGTGGAGAGGTTTCTAAAAGACGCAAAGTTACTTGCTGTGACAAGACTGAAGAACGCGTTGCGGAAAACGGGGAGCCTAAAAGTAAACGCTATCCTGGCTTGTAAATTCGAAGTAAAAAAGGATGATCACACAGTAGAAGAGAACAAATTCTTCAATACGAGAAACGAAATCATCCTCCAGACAACGGATATTAACGAATGGTCTGTATAAAATGTAACAAACCGTTTGTTAACAAAGGTGGAAGATTTCCAGAGAAAGGATTCAAGCTGGTCGTTACTCGAAATTATCAATCTTGCCGTCAACATTAACAAGTATACGCGACTTCGAGGTGGTCTGTATACCTACACCCCGTTACCGAAGCACATCAAAGATAAGAAGGCTGTGGTAAACATCCGAAATAATGACTCGTATTGCTTTCTTTGGTCGGTCACCGCAGCTCTGTTCCCAGCCAACAACAACAATCCCAATGTAATCAGCTCGTACCCACATTTCAGCTCAGGTATGATGGTATAAACTTTCCTATGTCTCTAGACAAAATTACCATTCCAAAATTTGAAAAACTCAACGGACTTTTCATCAATGTTTATGGTATAGACCAAGATGATGGGGAAAAAGTGATGAAGTACCGATTCACTTGAGTCAGAATAAGTCTGATAAACCCGTAATTCATGTCTTGGTAGTGGAAACCGAATTTCTGATTAAAGCATTGGCCACAACTTTCCAGGGTACTATTAGGCTTCTATCCGTGAACAAAGAAAAATACATTTCATTCACAAAACATGTCAAGGGGACAGATATAAAGTTCAGATTCATAGATTCGTTCCGTTTTATGCCCAGCAGCCTCGAAAAATTGGCAACGTATTTGAATGATAATCAAAAAGCAATTACTCATAAATTTTGCACCAACTCTGAAAAATTCGAATTGTTAACCAGGAAAAATGTTTTTTCCGTACGAGTACATGGATGGTTGGGAGAAGCTCGAGGACGTAAAGTTACCACCTAAAAAAAGATTTTATTCAAAATTAAACAACCAAGATATTTCGGATAGCGATTACGCACACGCGTGTAAAGTTTGGCAAGCTTTTAACCTTAAGACGTTGGGGGAATATTCGGACTTATATTTGCAAACTGATGTTTTTCTGTTGGCTGACGTTTTTGAAAAACTTTCGACAAAATTGTTATGCGACGTACAACCTGGATCCGTTACATTATTTTACAGCGCCCGGTCTTTCGTTTGACGCAATGTTGAAATGTACCGGTATCGAACTCAAGCTTCTCACTGACATCGATATGCTTATGTTTATAGAAAAAGGTATTCGAGGTGGTGTGTCCCAATGCTGTAATCGGTATGCAAAGGCTAACAATAAACACACATGGGAGCTGCTTTCGATCCAACGCTCGAAGAGTCTTATCTCATGTACTTCGACGTTAACAACTTGTACGGTGCGGCTATGAGCGTTGCTCTGCCATGCAGTTCTTCCGAATGGATATTAGATTTCAGACAATTCGATGTTTTTGCCATTACAGACGAAGAGGAGTTTGGCTACATATTAGAAGTAGATTTGAAATATCCCGAGGAACTGCATGACATGCATAAAGATTCACCACTGTGTCCGGAACACTACATACCTCCCATCTCAGAAAGTAAGCAGCTGAAATTGACGGCCACGCTACTTTCCAAGCAAAACTACGTTGTTCATTACCGCGTCTTAAAAGAATGCTTAGAATTAGGTTTGAAGCTAGCTAAAATTCATAGAGTTTTAAAGTTCAGACAAACACCGTGACTCAAAAAGTACATAGATTTAAATACAGACTTACGCAAAAAATCGAACAACGAATTCGAAAAAAAAACTTCTATAAACTGATGAACAACGCAGTTTTCGGTAAGACAATGGAAAATGTAAGGAAGTACAGAGATGTCAGACTGGTCACGAAATGGGATGGAAGATACGGTGCTAGAGCTACTATAGCCAAACCAAATTTCCACAGTTCTACAATCTTTGATAAAGATATGATAATAGTTGAATTGCGTAGAACGACAGTCAAACTCAACAAACCATTGTATGCAGGCTTCTTCATTCCAGATCTTGAGAAGACCTTTATCTACAATTCTCACTAAGTGTGCTTTGGAACACGAAAATTTAGTCGAACATCAGTGTCTGATACAGAGTCAGAAGCATCAGGTCTATACCATTGAACAGAAAAAAGTAGCACTGAGCTGGAACGACGATAAGCGTATCGTATTTCGAAACACAACCGATACGCTGCCGTGGGGCTACAAGAACTGCATATGAACTAAACCTTATAGTAATTTTGGTGAAAAATAGGATTGTATTTCTATATGTAGTGTATAAAATAAAACTTTCGCAAGCCTTTTGTGAACCTTTTTGGAATTTTTGTAGACTTCTGAAAACTTGCCTTACCTTTTGTTAATCCTCTCGGAATTTTTTTCAGCCTTTTGGAAACCTATTACACTTTTAGTAAACCTTTTGTGAACCTTTTTGGAACTTTTCTAGCCTTCTGAAAACTTTTTATACCTTTTTTAAGCCTTTTTTGAAGCTTTTCTGACCTTTTGAAAACAATTTGAAACTTGAAAACATTTTTCACAACTTTTATAAGCTATTCGTGGACCTTTTTAAAACTTTTGTGAACTTTTGAAATCTTGTTATACCTTTTGTTAATCTCGTGGAAACTGTTTGAAACTTTGAAAACTTTTTATAGCTTTTGCAAATCCTACGACAACCTTTTTTTTGGAATTTTTGTAAGCTTCTGAAGAAGTGTTAAACCTTTTTTTAAGCTTTTTTAACCTTTTGAAAACAATTTGAAACTTGAAAAACATTTACAACTTTTGTAAGCCATTCGTGGGCCTTTTTGAAACTTTTGTAAACTTCTGAAATCTTGTTATACCTTTTGTTAACCCTCTTGAAACTTTTATTAGCGTTTTAGAAACCTATTAAACCTTTTGTAAACCTTTGGTAATCATTTTTGAAACTTTTGTAAACTTTTGAAAAATTTTTATAGCTTTCACCAACCTTCTGGCAACCTTTTCAGAACTTTTGTGAGCTTCCGAAAACTTTTTCAACTTTTTAAGCCCTTTTGAAGCATTTTTAACCTCCTGAGAACAGTATAAAACTCTTTTCTGTAACTTTTGCAAGCATATCGGGAACCTTTTTGGAACTTTTGTAAACTTTTGAAAACTTTTCATACCTTTTTGTATGAGACAAAACTGCGATATTCACGTTTGTAACACTAGAGACGTGTATACAAAGATCGTGCGAACACCAATGTGTCTTACTCGCACACAGTTTGAAGATGTGTGCTACGCATGTTTGGATGTAAGTACGGGTTTCTAGTGATCGGTAAAAGCAATGAGCTCAACCAAACACGATAAAGGATTCGATGCTTTCATCAGTCTGGAAAAGTAATATAATCTTGCGTTTTCAAAAGGCGAGACGCAGTAGCGTTGCAGACTCAATTGCGTTAACATGCCGAGCTCCGAAATTTCAAGGCAAAAAGAACTCCTACATTAGATCGCTCAAGCGAGTACAGCGATCCGTCAAAAACACAGATTGCTCAAGTCGGGCAAGGAATCTACGGCTCAGAGATTAAGCAACGTTTTCAAACCTGTAGTGACTCCGTTGCGAGAACTGGTGAGTGTTATAAAAGAGACGAAACCTGTGAAACAAGAACTGGAAGAAATTAAAGAAGAAATTAAGCAGATGAAAAATGAAACGAAAACTGAAACGGTCCCAGTAATGGACGATTCCTTTGCTTTGGCAGGAGATGAAACAATCGTAGAAACACCTGTTGATGAAACGGAGAATGAGTATTTTGAAATGATGAGAGATGAGACGAGGAAAAGTGAATTGGACAACGTGTACGGTGTACGCAATCTCTCAAACGGACTAATGGTTGGTGACCTGTTGATGATTTTTAAGAGTGATCACATTCGTATTGGTGATACACTCTACCCAAAAACTAAGGGTTTTCTGGAACTTTTGTTCAAAAATAAACCGGACAGGTCGTATGTGAGCGACGGAGATCGGGAAAATTATGGAAACATAATCCTTAAAACAAACGCACATAAAAAGTATTACTCATCTGATAGAGCTATTCGAAGCGATAACAGTTACAAATTTAAGAATGTCGTTGCCGAATTGTTGGATAATTTCTCACGACCCCAGCGAAAGGGTAAAGGTTTACTTCCGCAAGCTGTGATCACTCGACAAGGTGTTCAAACGGAATACGTTTTCTGGAACGATCCAAACGAGTTAGTGGAGCGTCTTCGTCTACTCCTAGCATCTCAGGAGGCGGGAAATACGAGCCACAACAACGAAATAATGTCCATTATCGAAGAACTGCGCAAAGCAGGAATTATTTATTAAGCAGCGTCCGTCGCTCCTGGATTCATCTCCGACAATTTCCAAAAGTTGTCAAAAGAATGATTTCAAAAGTTTTCAAAAAGTTTTCAAGAAGGTTGACAAAATATATAAAACGTTTTCAGAAGTTCACGAAAGTTCTAAAAAGGCTTACGAAAGGCTTGCAAAATATATAATAGGTTTCTAAAAGGCTAACTAAAATTCCAAGCGCGTTAACAACAGGTACAAAAAGTTTTCAGAAGCTTACAAAAGTTTACGAGACGTCTAAAATCAAATATCAAAAACCTAACATTACGTGAAAACGCATTCGGTCTATACGTTACGGTGGAAGGAAATTGTACTAATTGTGAGCTTGCGACAAGCCTATTGTATTCCCAGATAGTATTGGCAAGCTACCATGAGGCTACTGGTACAAGCTGTGGATATAAGCTGTAAAACCAATATCGTCAAAAAAAAAAAAAAAAAATACGATGGAAATTCTATTCTTTAATTTTAATGAATTATATGATTTACGACCATCGTGAACAGATTATTAATGAAAGATTTACCTCTATAACTGTATTTTGTGAATATTATTATTATTATTTGAAACTATTTGTACCTTGGCGAAATAAAAAATTAACTCGTATATTGGAATAGTTCATATAATTCTATGACACCAAGTTCAACCACGCTTTAGCATTTGATCCCATCTTTGACGGAGCTGTACTCTGATATAATCACGTTCTGCGTTCCAAGAGCGATAGTTACCCGACACCGCAGATCTCGAGGCTCTTACTGTACACTACCTCAGCTGTTGGTTGACTTTAGACGCTATCCTTGACTGAGTCCGCTCCAACCTCATCGCTGACCTGAAACACAACTTTGGCAAAATTTCATCTTTGCTCGTTGGTGTTTCAAATAGCACTTTCTTAGGTTTCAAAAACTCAATTCGAAGTTGAATTGTCCTTTTCACGAAATAAAACCTGAATGACTTTGGACTTTTGATGAGAATGGCACGCGGTTAATAACGCACCCGATCTTGGACTCAAACAGAACGTCGCGTGGTTTGATATCGTGAGAACGGAATGTCACGTGGTTCACCCCAGCCATTCTCAAAACTATTAATTGTCGAATGTTACGTGGTTGATATCATACTGGTCCATGGACCACACAAGCAGTTTTCGAGAAAAGATGTCACGTTATTGATATCGGGTTAACGAAAACAATTCTCGGAACTGTTAATTGCGGAATGTAGGGTGTCAAATATCACACCGCAAGCCGTTCAAAGTTAACCGAAAAATTCCTGAGATGGGCACGTTGGAAACAGAAGGGTTTGCGTCTCCGCTACACCTCGACCGTCGGTAGGGGGGGAATAACAGCGAGACGGATGGTGAAGCCGCGTGATTTTGACCTTCGGTCGATGAAACAGTCGGTAAAACAGCAAAATTTTGACCTTCGGTTGATAACACTGTCGATAAGGTTGAACCTTCGGTCGATAAACAGGTAGCGCCATTTTGATTAACGGTCGGTACAGTAGACTGTGACGTCATCGCGGAGAAGGGTTTGAGTCTAGGGAAAATGTCGGTAAGTGTCGGTAACAGGAATCTATACGCAGAACTCTCCTTGTGTAACTACTAGCTCGAATTTAATGGGCGAGTCACCGATCACGAACCCAGCGACCCCATCATTATTTACAAATCTAATTCCGTAAACTGAATCCATTGTATTTTCTGTATCGCGAATTGAATTCATTATATAATTCTTGGCCAGAGTGCCAAAGTTTTTCTCGAACGCGCGTTCCATGTGCATTGAAGTATCATGGTCAGCCATCTACTCCATCAACGCCGACCGCGGCGATTCCGTATGAGATTCGGGGACCGGTGTCATGTAAACAGTTTCCCGCAAGACGCGGATAGTTCGCTCAATCGTGGCGTCATATTCAATATCACTGCTTTCGCGTGCATTCGGCGTAGATTTCTCCAGGCCCCCCTGCGTTAAAACACTTTCCTAACGAGCGAATGACTCGGTTCCCGTATGCGATATTTGGAGTTCGGAGTCTGTTTGTAATAATCCCAAGCCATACTATTATCAAATTCAGCATCATTTTCAGCATACACTTCAGGCTTCATAGCATCCGCTTTGAACTTAGATGCCTTTGCTATAGCAGTCAGCGGCTCAACAATCGGTTCAAAAGTTCTCTCCATCGCTTCGCTATCGGCTATGCGATATGTTTTCAATGCTTGATATTTCTTCCTCACCGCATCGCTTGCGTCCACTATCTTGCGCTCCAAATGAGTCTCAGATTTCGAGGTCTTCAGCATATTTAAAGATGTTGTACGTACACATTCAGGCGGAGGACTATAACCTCAAGTAGGATGCATCACGTTTCAACGATAAATTCATCGAACCCTCTACGATATCAACCGGAGTTCATAGGACTGTCTTTATCAATCGTAAGAAATCCATACTTCGAACGCCAGCAGATGGCGGCAAAGTACCATAATCTTTCGAATTCGTCGTACTTCATATCCGTATCGAACTTATGACGACCCATCCAGAAATTTCGCCTAACCACGTTCTGCTTATCTCAGGCAATATCACCGGAAATGAAAATCGTGTTAGGCTTGGCTTGCTCCACCGGAATTACGTCGCAATTATTGGAATAGGTAAGATAGGACACACCTGGTACACGATTTAACACCTCACGTAAATATTCATATTTCGGCTGTGTCGAAGACTTGGAATATATGTATACATTTTGGAAACGTAATCCATTGGGATTAATGAGAAGGCTGATAAACACGTTAGTTTCTTCGCAAATTGAAGGTCCACAAATTATACTTCTTACAGATGTTGGTAATAGTTTACTGCACGTCGTTGTCCAAATTTTTTATTGGTAAAGTGACTGACTGTTTTATGAATTTCATGTTGTTGCATGAGTCTAAGTGGGCGAAAACATACTGATCAGTTGTTTTTCGGACGCTTGATAGCACACATGCCTAGAGCAGAAGGAATGTTAAATACCGCGATCAATAATTTGCCCATCAAGCCACATCTACCGGGTTATCAGTTCTGCGGTACTAGAACACGTTTGCAACAACGTCTTGCCAGCGGTCAAACTGGAGTGAATTTGTTGGACGAACCCTGTCGAGAACATGAAATTGCCTATGCGAAGAGTAAAGATCTAAAATTTAGACACGAGGCTGATAAAAGGTTAGCTCAGGCAGTGTTGCAACGCAGTCGTGACAAGGACGCAAAGTGAGCAGAACGTGCAGCTGGTTGGGCTGTTAACAAAACCATGCGTGCTGAAGTTAAACTTGGCATGGGTATTAGAAAACCCTCGGTACGCGCTGCTATAACATCCGCACGTCAGGCTGTGAAAAAGTTTAAACCGACGGACAAAGGGAGCGCGATACGCATAGCGCTTGAAGCGGCCAAACAGACAATTGGAGGGGATAAGAAGAATGTTGAATTGCCCAGAGTGTTGAAGGTCGCAAAGCACGGTGGTTTTCTACTGTTATTAATACTTATATTTGCGGGGCTATTGGCCACGGGATCGTTGGCAGGTGGGACTGCCGGCATTGCCCAAGCAGTGAACGACGCATCGAGTGCAGCGAAAAAATTGGAAGAAAACGAACGTCACAATAAGACACTGGAGGCTATCGCATTGGGAGGACGAGGCAGGGGGCTTCATTTAGCACCGTACAAGAAAGGATAGGGGCTATTCTTGAAATCAACCGGCAAGCTAAAAAAAAACTCCAAAACGTAAAACTTCCGCAAGGGATTACTACAGACCGTGAACTGTTGAAATTTGCCAAAAGGTTAAAAATATCAGATTTCAGGGGGATTTTTATGAGGAACAATTTACCGAAACGGATTAGAGTTCGCAAGAGCGGTATTATAAATTTAGATAGTGATGCGGGAGTAAGGACACATTGGGTGGCCTATAAAAAAATTGGACACCATATGTATTATTACGATAGTCTTGGCAATTTACCCCCGCCGAACAAAGTTGTGCGATACTTCGGTGGAAGGAATGTTATCTGGTACAATCATGACAGGCATTAGTCTGACAACGCATCCAATTGCGGAGAGTTGTGTTCGAAATTTCCTGCCACAGAGGAATAATGTCTATAACCTTTACGTCAACTGTTAATACATTCACCCTGAGTGCAAATTACTTTCCACCCATAATTCTGAATAATCGAAAATCATATTCGCTGGGTCTAGTAACGTTTCAATCGTACAATTCGATACCCAACATTGACGGATCATGCAACAGCTTGGGTTATCAATACGATCATCGAATTACTATACCAACGGGCTCGTATACCATTAAGGACGTAAACAAATATCTGCAAAAACATATGGAATACGTGGTTGACGTTTCTGAAAATGGTAGCGCCGGTAAAAAGGTGGTCGAAGGACCACACATAATAATTCGAGCGAACAATAATACACTTGAATCGGAAATTTGGTGTAGATGGGGCTTCGATTTTTTGGATGATAACTCGATAGCGCCATTGTAAGGGTTTGATGATGGCGAGGTACGTAGAGGAGGGGAATAGCACGAGTCGACAAACCCGGCAAAAATATCGAAAGTGAATGCCGTTAAAGTTGAGTGTAGCGTAACATATGGCGCATTCAGCAATAGTTCGCAGGCTCACACGATACACGAATTTTCACCCGACGTTCCACCGGGTTATAAAATTTCGGAATCGCCGCGGAGCATCATCTACATGCCTGTGAGTGTTCGCGTCGTCGACAACATAACGTTGAGTATAGTTGATCAGAGTGGAGCACCAGTCAATTTCCGAGGGGAAGAAATCACCATAAGGCTTTACTTGAAAGAAGATTAAAAATGTTCACATACAACACGCATATAATCAAGTATCCAGCGCGGTTTCGGTCAGTGGTGAATCGCCGAGGGATACAAAAGGGCCAATTCCGAACGTTTGCTCACTTCGAAAAGCAAGAAGATTTTGATTTCGCTAGGTTTAAAACTTCGAAAATGATGTCCAACATCTTGAGAATCGATACATCGCCGGTCTACGACAATAGCATCAACCAGGCGATCGTGCATGCACATAATCCGTTTGCAAATTTCTTATACAACAATAACGACGAGATACGAATTTGGATACAACAGCAGGATTTGTGTGTGCTGCCGTGCGAGAGTTTCATTTACATTCAAGGGAAAGCTCTCAACATTGTTAAGGGTGCTAGAGATTATCAAATTGGTTCAGAGCTGGAAAAAAACTTTCTGTGTTTTCGCTTTGATGAAATACGCTACGAATTAAATGATGTATAAATTGATCGTTCTAAGAACGTTGGAATCACATCAACATTGAAAAATCATATTTCACTGGATCCCAGTGAGAAAAATGCAATGGAAATATCTCGATGGAAGGATGGTGGATATAAAAGTAACCACCTCACGGGTGATTTTAGCTTGTGTATTCCGTTGAATACCGTGCTGGGTTTCGCGGAAGATTATAAGAAAATTGTTGCCAACGCTCGACATGAGCTAATTCTCATACGAAGCAGAACTGACAAGAATTGCTACAAATCCGGCGCAGAGGCGGAAGAAATGCGTATGGAAATAACAAAATTGCAATGGAGAATACCACACGTGATACCGTCCGACGTCGCAAAGCTATCGCTATTAGGAATATTGGAGAAAAATCAACCTATACAGATGTGCTTCAGATCTTGGTCGTTGCATAAATATCCCAATTTACCGAAATCTAAAATGCAAGTTTGCTCCATCAAAATAGCAACACAACTGGAAAAACCAAGGTATGTGATATTTACATTGCAAAGAAATAGGAAGGAAAACGTAAATAATCATGCGGGTTATTTCGACCATTGCAATTTACGTAAAGTTAAGCTGTTTCTGAATAGCGATTCATATCCATTTGAGGATCCTAACGTAAACTGCAAAAATGAACAATTTGCTTTACTATACGATATGTATGCAACGTTTCAGAATTCGTATTATGGAACTGAGAATAGCCCGATTCTAGATATGCAAACATACATCAAGGATGCACCAATAATAGTGATAGATTGTTCGCGACAGAATGAATCCATAAGAAGTGCTACGGTTGAAATACGAATAGAATTCAAGAGCGTAACGGATATGGAGGATGACACGGCTGCATATTGTCTCATACTGCACGATCGAATCGTCGAGTACACACCTCTAACCAACGTCGTTCGCAAATTGTTCTGATGGATTGTATGTTCGTGTGGGCGTGCGGGGATTTATCGGAGTTGGGAATAAATTCGTGATTAAAGAAGTTCCATTACATGAGAACTCATCAAAGACCATGAGCCATCACATATTTCGAGATCCCTACGCTTGGAACCTGTTGTTGGATAAACTGCGGCATCAGGTGAAGTATCTTACACATAATTATCATGGATTTCGATGGACTGATGGTTTTACGACTTATGGCAACTTGAGGAGGATTATGCGCGATCACCTGGGCAGAACGCCGCTGGTGCTTGTCAGGGGATTGGAAAAATTTGTTGGCTGAAGGAATATGTGGGAAATTTGAATGCAGTGGACATGATGGAACTGGGCTGCCTGGCAATTGGAATGCTGCGGAAATCCTGCGATACAAAGATTGTCGATTGCAGCTTTCATGCAGGGATTTGCGCGTTTGACAACGTGCAACTCATGAGACTGTAGTAGCAATACAAGGCGGGTTCTGCGCCACGAACCCTACCTTACCGGCCAAGCTCGCTCTCGGTACCCCAGACGCAAGCCCTTAAAGGTAACCCCCCACCCTCGTAAGGTAAGATGTGCTCTGCCGATCGATCGTCGGTAAAGGAATCCGCCGAATCAGCACGATCATCGGTAAAAAATACCTCAAATTCGCTGAATCGTCGATAAAGAATGCCGCGAATTGCCGTAGTTTTAGCCCCTCGAGCGTTCTTCGTCGGTAAGAAGTGCTCTGTCAGTTATCATAGGTCTTACCTTTACCAGGTAAATTGCGCTCCAAGTTACCATGGTCATCGAGCGGCATCAAGAATCTGCCTTACCTAGCGCAACCGCGACCCTCAACCGTTCAACGCCGAACCCTCGCACAGTGAGCTTCTGGAAGGTTCCATGAGTCAGCTTCGAGAAGATTTTCCAACGATCGACAGGTTTCGAGGCGGAAGTGCGACGTTGGGAGACTTATGCAATGACTCCGACAAGTTTCGACTTGACGTCAAGCGGCCCGAGGTCAAAGGATTTCGGTGAGACGTTGGGAGGCTTATGTAATGACACCAACAAGTTGCGACTTGACGTCGAGCGGCCCGAGGTCAAAGAATTTCAGTGCTACGTTGAACGTGACGACGACAAACACTTCTTGGAATCGGTCGACAAGTTTCGACTTGACGTCGAGCGGTCCACGGTCGAAGGATTTTGGTGCGACGTTGAACGTGACGACCCTAAACGAATTCTCGGAATTTAGGCTGACAAATAGTTCTCGGAATCGGTCGGCGAGTTTCGACTTGACCATAAGTTTTCTTTGAAGAATATTGTTCGCTAAGGTTCGATGATATGTTTTAGTCACGATGTACTATAAAAGGGACCACGTCGGCGTAGAGCAATCATCACGAAGTGTGCGTGCAAACATGGATTCCGAAAAGTGCTTGAAATTGATAAGAATCATGGAGACGGCTATCAAGATTTTGAGCGAGAAATCTTCACCGGCCGAGGTTCAGAAATAGCTGCGATATGGAACCTAAAATACGAGGCTTCTGAACAAAATTTCACGGAAGAACGCTTCGACGATCGGGGAGAAGACACGGATTTTGACAATGATCGGAATATTGAAATCGTTGACTGCAAAATTCCAACAGTTTCGAAAAGTAGGCGACGAATTACAAAGCCGACGGCGGAGCGATCGAGTACAATGGGAAGATTTGGAGACGGCGTTCGAGAGTCGAATTGGAACGGGTGCTGTAATCAATCTGCAACACAAGGATTTAGGTGTGTTTTTGAAAGATACCAAACACCTGGTCGTTGCAAGACTCAAGAATATGCAACGTAAGACGGGAAATTTGAAAGCCAACTGTGTTTTATCGTGTAAATTTAGTGTTACAAAGAACGCTGAAATTGTGGAAGACATTCAATTTTTCATTACCAAAAATCAAGTTATCCTCCAACCAACGGACATACATGGGTGGTTCGAAGAGAACGTCGAGCAAAAAGTGATGGCCAAGGTGGAGGACTTCCAAGAAAAAGACTCTGGCTGGTCTTTGACTGAAATCATCAATTTGACTGTGAATATCAACAAGTAGGTGCCACTACGAGAAGGTGTGTTCACATATATATACATCACTAACTAAAGATATTCAAGATAAGAAGGCCGTTGTCGACGTCCGTAACAGCGACTTATATTAGTTTCTATGGTCGGTCACCGCAGCCCTCTTTCCAGCCAACAATAGCCATCCCGACAGAGTTAGCTCTTACCCACATTTGAGCTCAGTGCTACGATACGATGGTTTGAATTTTCCAATTTCCTTGGATCAAATTCCAAAATTTGAACAACTCAACGAACTTTCGATTAACGTTTATGGTATAGATTGTACTGAGAAGCAAAAGCATAGTGAAATTGTACCCGTTTATTTGAGTCGACACAAGTCTGATAAACCTACAATCCATCTTTTAGTGATAGAGTGTGAAATTGATGATGATGATGACGACGACGACGACGACGACGACGACGACGACGACGACGACGACGACGACGACGACGACGACGACGACGACGACGACGACGACGACGACGACGACGACGACGACGACGACGACGACGACGACGACGACGACGACGACGACGACGACGACGACGACGACGACGACGACGACGACGACGACGACGACGACGACGACGACGACGACGACGACGACGACGACGACGACGACGACGACGACGACGACGACGACGACGACGACGACGACGACGACGACGACGACGACGACGACGACGACGACGACGACGACGACGACGACGACGACGACGACGACGACGACGACGACGACGACGACGACGACGACGACGACGACGACGACGACGACGACGACGACGACGACGACGACGACGACGACGACGACGACGACGACGACGACGACGACGACGACGACGACGACGACGACGACGACGACGACGACGACGACGACGACGACGACGACGACGACGACGACGACGACGACGACGACGACGACGACGACGACGACGACGACGACGACGACGACGACGACGACGACGACGACGACGACGACGACGACGACGACGACGACGACGACGACGACGACGACGACGACGACGACGACGACGACGACGACGACGACGACGACGACGACGACGACGACGACGACGACGACGACGACGACGACGACGACGACGACGACGACGACGACGACGACGACGACGACGACGACGACGACGACGACGACGACGACGACGACGACGACGACGACGACGACGACGACGACGACGACGACGACGACGACGACGACGACGACGACGACGACGACGACGACGACGACGACGACGACGACGACGACGACGACGACGACGACGACGACGACGACGACGACGACGACGACGACGACGACGACGACGACGACGACGACGACGACGACGACGACGACGACGACGACGACGACGACGACGACGACGACGACGACGACGACGACGACGACGACGACGACGACGACGACGACGACGACGACGACGACGACGACGACGACGACGACGACGACGACGACGACGACGACGACGACGACGACGACGACGACGACGACGACGACGACGACGACGACGACGACGACGACGACGACGACGACGACGACGACGACGACGACGACGACGACGACGACGACGACGACGACGACGACGACGACGACGACGACGACGACGACGACGACGACGACGACGACGACGACGACGACGACGACGACGACGACGACGACGACGACGACGACGACGACGACGACGACGGCGGCGGCATGGAAAATTACACAAAGAACAGAAGAATACACCATTCTGCATGTATTCGATATTTATCACGATTAACAAGTTCTCAAATTTCTGGTCACCGTGCTCGTACTTGGTTATGCAATAGGTGTCTGTCACACTTTCAATCTGAAAAATGTTTGTTAGAGCACAATGTAGATTGCCTGAACGTAAACAAAACCAAAGTTATTTTGCGGACAGAAGAGGACAAGATCCTGTTCCATTCTGCATTTACGCACATCTAGAATGTCTACTGCAACCCACTCTTGAAAGTCTTGGGGAGAACAGAAAAATTTATTAAAAGCATACGCCGTACAGTATAGCCTATTATCTACATTGTGCGTTTAATGATTCAATTTCATAATTCGATATTAATCGTGGAGAGGCTTGCATTCAATGGTTTGTGACTGAGTGAGAGAAATTGGCACAGTCGTTAGAAACTTATTTCAAAACTGTTGTACCGATGGAACCGCTCAATTTCTATGAAATCAACGGATTTCATTCGGCAACAGTGTGTCACATTTGTGAAAAACCGTTTACGCTCGAAGACGTCAAACATCGTGATCACTGCCATTTCACTGGAAAGTATCGTGGTGCTGCTCATCGAGGCTGCAACCTGAATTATCAAAACTCACATACAATACCTGTGATATTCCATAATCTATCGGGTTATGATTCCCATTTTCTGATTAAAGCGTTAGCTGCATCGTTCGAGGGCACAATTCAGCTTCTAGCCGTGAACTAAGAAAAGTACATTTCTTTTACAGAATATGTCAAGGAAACAGATGTGAAGTTTTGATTCATAGATTCGTTCCGCTTCATGCCCAGTAGTCTTGAGAAGTTGGCAACGTATCTGGGCAATGATCAAAAATCAATGACACAAAAATTTTGCCATAATTTAGATAAATTTCGGTGATTGACTAGAAAAGGTGTTTTTCCGTATGAGTACATCGATAATTGGGAGAAACTTGAGGTCAGACGACTATCAACCAAACGACAATTTTATCCAAAATCAAACGATCGGGATGTACCAGACGACGACTATGCTCATGCATGTGAAGTGTGGAAGACTTTTTAACGTTAAAACTTTGGCAGAGTACTCGGACTTGTATTTACAAATGAACATTTTTTTACTGATCAACGTCTTTCAAAATTTTCAACAAAATTGTTGGACAACTCACAAACTGGACACATTACGTTAATACACCGCGCCTGGTCTGTCGTTTGATGCAATGTTGAAGTGTACCGGCATCGAGCTCGAGCTTCTCACTGATATAGATATGATTATGTTTATAGAAAAAGGTATTCAAGGTGGTGTGTCGCAGTGTTCGAACAGATACGCAAAGGCCAACAACAGATATATGGGAAAGGCATTCGATCTACAAGTTGAAGAATCTTATCTCATGTACTTCGATGTTAACAATTTGTACGGTGCTGCTATGAGCTTTGCTCTACCATACAGTTCCTTCAAATTGGTTTCAGACCTCAGACAATCGGACTTTCTTACCATCTCGGACGATGCGGAGTATGGTTACATATTAGCGGTAGATTTAGAATATCCTAAGGAACTGCATGAAATGCATAAAGATTTACCACTGTGTCCGGAGCACTACATACCTCCGATCTCGAATACTAAGCAACCGAAATTGACAACCACGCTACTTCCCAAACAAGACTATGTTATTCATTACTGTGTTCCGAAACAATGCTTACAATTTGGTCTGAAGTTGGTTAGAATTCACGAAGTTCTCAAATTCCGGCAAACACCATGGCTAAAAAATTACATAGATTTGAATACTGATTTAAGGAAAAAATCGAACAACGAATTCGAAAAAAAAACTCTTATAAATTAATGAACAACGCAGTTTTTGGTGAAACAATGGAAAATGTTAGGAAGTGAAGAGATGTCAGACTGATTACGAAATGGGACGGACGATTCGGTGCTCGAGCTACTATAGCTAAAACAAATTTCCATAGCTGCACTATTTTTGATGAAGATATGATAATAGTCGAATTAAATAAAACGGAAGTCAAACTAAACAAACCTTTGTATGCAGGCTTCTCCATCCTGGATCTTTCGAAAACTTATATTTACGATTTTCACTACAATTATATTAAAAATAAATTTTGCAACGAAGCAAAATTAATGTGCACTGATACCGATAGCTTAGTATATCACATTACCGTCCCCGACGTATACCAGTGTATGAAAGTGGACTTGCATAATTTCGATACATCTGATTACTCAGTCGATAACGCTTACGGAATACCTTTAGCAAATAAAAAAGTCCTCGTCTTGATAAAGGATGAAAACAACGGCCGAATAATGTTAGAATTTGTAGAATTAAGAACAAAGTTATATTCATTCAGGGTTTTAGGAGATAAGAAAGACAAAAAACGTGCTAAAGGGGTTAAGGGATCAACGTTGAGAACAATAACTTTTGATGATTATTTGGAATGTGCTTTCCAACACGAAAATTTGTTCCAAAGTCAGAATTTATTCTTGAGTCAAAAGCATGAGGTTTATACTGTAGAACAGAAGAAGGTGGCACTGAGCTGGAATAACGACAAGCGGATCGTGTTTCACAACACGACCGACACGCTTCCGTGGGGATACAAGCCTAGACCTTAGTATAAGTTTTAGCAATATATATAATTACCGCATCTTGATGTATAGATGTCAACCGAGTGTTAAAATAATGAAGATTCATGCATATAGGGTGTGAAATAAATACGCATACCTATTTCAATAAAAATTTCGTTTATTCATGCTGATATTACATGTCAGATTCATTTATCCAACTGTTGTGTGTTCTGTCAAAACCTAACCATTTAACGTACAATTTTTTTCCACGCTTCTTGAGAACCTTTTTCACCAGATAGATGTCCGGATGTTCAACCTTGAGGAGCTCTTGTTTGTAGAAACCACCAGCGATGCGTTGATTTTGATAGTCTTTGAGCTTGTACGTCACAGGATGAGTATTTTCCACTCGGCTTATTGTAAATATTTCAGTCGTCCAATTGGGAATATAACCTTCCTCGAAGACGTTTTTGAATTTGCTGATTCGGACTTTGTCACCAGTTCTGAACTTTGTCGGTTTGGTAGATATCGCTCGAAGCCCTCCGTACGCCTGACGCAATAATTGCCTCTCGTTCGCAACCGTGACGTCCGATGGTTTCATTCATATGGTTCGGTGTTTAGTGTTGTTTAGGTCAATACCAAATCAGATAAGATGTCAAGCCACTTGTCGCTTCCTTGCATGCCAAACTGTGTCCACATTTTGCTTTTCAGCGTACGATTGAAACGTTTACAGATTGAAGCCTTCAAATTACTGTACGTGGAGTGAAGTTTGACTCCATAGCGTGTCATAAGAGATCCGAATTTTGAGTTGTAAAATTCCGTTCCTCTGTCGACGTGTAATTTTTTTGGTACACGTCCTTGAACAAGCACGGATTCCATCGCCTTTGTAACATCATCCCCGGACTTGCTCTTGATCGGCACAGCCCACGCATACTTTGAAGAAATATCAATGATTGTAAGCATGCACTTGTAGCCTTTGTTTTGTCCAGCGTAGGATATCATATCAACAAGATCTGCCTGCCAGGTCTCGTCGATGCCGCGCACATCTACACGGCGACGTGGATAATTCCGGCGTGCAGGCTTATGCAGTTCCGTCACCAGCGCTAGCTTTTCCCGGTTCATATTCCAATGCTCTCAGTCTGGTGTCCAATTTGGAAATAATTTCAGCGTTTAGAATCGACAGGTCTCTGCCTGTTTTAAACTCTGTGTAGAAGGTGTCCAAGGCTTTCTATGTGGTGGTGTCCAATGCTTTGATCGTCTGATCAAGATTGTCGAGTTGTTTTTGCAGCAAGTGGAATTTACGATGAAAGATTTTGAAAGTTACAGCATTGTTTGGCTCCACGGGGTCAGCTATATTGCATAGTCTTCTATTCGAGAAGAAGAATTTGTTGCGAGAACGATGTTCTTGTGATTCTTCTTGTCGTTGGGGGTAACGTGAACGCTGTTTAGCATCTTCTTGAACAACAACTCCAGCAGACGTTGAGTTTTCGGGTAGACTGTACTTCCTATGCGAATGGAATTGCGCTCGAAGCTTATCGGTGAGTCACCAACCATTAGCCCGGCGGTAGAAAGGTTCCATACCCCGTATAAAGTATCCAGCTCGCTCTGTCTGTTTTTATCCTCGAGCGTTCTAAGATATTCATCTTCCAATCCTGCAGATGACTCTGTGATTGTTTGATCCTCTTCCTCTGCAGTTGCAAAAGAATCTTCAGCTTCAGATTCCATTTTGTCCTTCGGTTCATCCATCGTTTCAGTTTTGATTTCTTCCTTCACCTCTTGCTTTACAGGTTTCGTGTCTTAAGAGACGTTGACTAATTCCTGCAGCGGGGTGACCACAGGTTTGAAGACATTCTCCATTGTTTCCCGCAGCGACTCTCTTCCCGTCTTGAGCATTCTATGCTTCCGTCGAATTGCATTACTCGCTTGAGCAATACGGCGCAAGACTTCTTTTTCGTTCCGAATTTCCTGCATGTTGACACAACTAGCTCAGCAACGCTACTGTTTCGTTTCCCTCGATGACCGTGTACTTTATTCCTTTGTCATGTTTATAAAATTGTCTAATCCCTTCCTATATCGACCATTGTCGAGCTCTCGATCCTTGTTGATCACGAGAAACCCATATTTGTCACCGTTCCAGCATGCCACACACAAGTCTTTAAACTCTGTTTACGTCATATCTGTGTTTACGTGATCGTTGTATACGTGTCTTCAGTTCATTTCGTCTTGTTTAAATACGACTAGCAGGTTAGTGTTATCGCGTACGAGATGCTTGAGGATCCGCGTGTACGTCTGACAAAGATAGAAACAGTCTACGTCATGATGTCTACCCATACAAAAGTATGCGCGTACGTTGTCGAATATCATGATTGAGTTAGGTTGCGTTTCGTTTGGTGCGATGACGTGCTCATGCTCGTTGAAGGGGCAGTATTCAACACCGTCGACGCCTTCAAGCACTCGACTGAGAAACTTGTATTTCGGTTGATTGACAGATTTTGAGTAAACGGACAGGTTTTCAAACCTCGCACCGTTCGGATGCGTTACAAGTGAGAACAATGCGTTGGTTTTGCCACAGTCAGAAGGTCCACGAAACGTCGCACGCACACTACTTGGTAACAGTTCACCGTGGCGTTTTCTTGGTTTTTCATTTTTCTGCGTATATTTGTCAAAGTTCACCACAGGTAGCTTGATCGATTGTGTCTCAAACTTCATTTCGAACGTGACTGCTCGATTTTCTATAACTGCATCGTTTATGAGGACTTTCCCTCCGTCGAAGAGCGAACATGATTGTGCGCACACGCGATCGTGAGCGACCCTCGAAAAAACGATCACGTGGGAGCGGATTGGTGAATAGCATCATCAACAAACTCCCGATCGAGTTGCATGTTCCCGGTTACCAATACTGCGGTCCTGGTACAAAGTTGACGTCAAGACTCGCAAGAGGCGATCCTGGTATCAATTCTTTCGACGCAGCGTGTAAAAAAACACGATATAGCATATTCAGAAAATCATAGAAATCCCGAGGCTAGAAACGCCGCGGATAGAATATTAGCCAAGGAGCCTGGAAACGGGTGTCAGCAAAAGACGCAAATTTAGGTGAAAAAGCAACCGCTTGGGCTGTAGCGAACACGATGAAGGTAAAAATAAAGTTAGGCATGGGTTGTCGAAAACCCAAAGGCGTTCCCCTAAACAAAATCATACGCGCGGCAAAGCAATTCATGATACCGAGCCACAACGCGAAAACCAGCATCAAATCTGCACTGAAAGGTGCTCGAGAAGCTGTGAAAAAAGAAGGCGGTAAACGTAACGTGCGATCACCGCGCATGCTACCGGTACCCTCAAAAGTTAATGGATTTCTACCTCTTCTCATACCTATTTTTGCCGGTCTAAGCGCTACGGGTACATTAGCGGGAGGTGCTGCGGGTATAGCAAAAGCTGTTAACGATTCAAGCGGCTAAACGAGAATCAGAGGAAAGTAAACGGTACAACAAAACAATGGAAGCGATCGCATTAGGTAAAGGTCTCCATCTTGAACCGTACAAAAGAGGTTTTGGTCTTCATCTTTCAAAAAACTAAATTTGACGCTACTACGCCGAGCGTTAACCAATTGGGATTTGTTGAAATATGCAAAACTTGTGAAAATTCCGTATTCTCGAGGTGTCTTTATGCGACACGAAATGCCCAAAAACGGGCCGCGTGAAAACGAGGCAGCCGTCGTCAATCTTGATGACAAAGACGGTCCTGGGACACACTGGGTTGCGTATAAGAAACGTGGCAACGATGTCGTTTATTCCGACAGTTTCGGTCATCTTCCACCTCCGTTGGACCTCGTGCAATATCTTGGTGTTGGTAGCGTAAAATATAACGATGAAAAATATCAAGATTACGGTACGGTCGATTGCGGACACTAGTGTCTGATATTTCTCAGCGGTGAGCTATATAAACGTCGTACATGATTTAGTGAAAGCAGTCTAAGACTTGCAGCCATGGATGATTCGTTTACGTTAACGATATCGGGAACGTCTTCTATTTTCGAAGCGCAATATTTTCCCCCAATCAAACTCGCCTCAGACAAAAATTACACTCTCGGTCTCGTTGAATTGTTAACCTTCAATTCCATTCGCAATGTTGACGCTGGCAACAATGAATTGTACATAGGTGACAAGGAAGTCACCATATCTACCGGCAACTATAAAATTGAGGATATCGAAAAGTATGTTCGAGACGCTTTGAAGAATACAGACATTGAAATCAGCATCAAGCCCAACAATAATACGTTATGCAGCGAAATCAAATGTAACCACGTCGTGAATTTCGAGCCCAGTAATCCTATTGGTCAGCTTCTTGGATTCACACCGCGTGTATTGACGGCTAACCAAACTCACCAATCGGATATGCCTGTAGCTATTCTCAACGTCAATGCGTTGCGAGTCGAATGTAGCATTATGACGACTGACTACGTCGATAGTCGCGAAGTTCATACTATTTACGAATTTTTCCCAATCGTTCCACCGGGATATAAGATCGTGGAAGTGCCGTCGCACGTCATTTATCTTCCCATCAGCGTAAAGACCATAGATCACATACAGCTTCGGTCAGTGGATCAGGACGGAGACTCGGTTAATTTCCGCGGAGAAGTTATAACTGTGAGACTGCACATCAAATCGCAATAAAATATGGGAATTGTATATAACAGATTACCCAACAAGAGTTATATCAAGTATGGCGTCATGTCCCGATCGATTCCCAAACCGTTAACACGTCAGAATGTGGAATTCCTAATAGCTCTGGGTCTCAAAGTGACACCTTTTGGAAGAGGAATTTCCAACGAATAAAACTACGGTTCTGCTGTTTCGTTGTCTGCTACGTACAATGGAGGAGGAAATCTTAAGCATTCAAACACCCGTCGCCTTCGATGAGTCGATCGCTCACCAAGAAATACATGCACACAAGCCGTATGCGTCATCAACTCTTAACAACAGCGACGAGATTCGCATCACTGTTTAGCATCAAGATTTATGCATATCACCAAGCAAGAGTTCGCTGCATATCTCGGGAAAATTGGTCAAATCAGATGGTAGTCCAGCAGCGGTTACAACCCTGGTCAACAATGTCATCTGCCATCTGTTCGAAGACGTACAGTACGAGCTGAACGCTGTGGAGATTGGCAAATGCAAAAACGTTGGTCTAACCAGTCTGCTAAAGGGTTTCGCCTCGCTCAACCCTGGTCAGAGTTGGCTTATGGAAAACGCTGGATGGCTCGACGTTCGAGAAACGAAAAAATTATCTGACGCCGATGGTAACTTCGATGTGGTTATTCCCTTGAGCATGATATTGGGCTTTGCCGAAGACTATCGCAAGATCATCGTCAACGCGAAGCATAAGCTGATTGTCACAAGATCAAAGAGCGATTCAAATGTCATTGTTCAAAATCAAGACAAAGACTTTCGAGTCGTGATTGATCAAGTGGAATGGTAGGTACCGTACGTGAAACTTTTGGATCAACGGAAAATCGCACTTTCGAATTTCATCGAGGAAGATACACCTGTCTCCATAAGCTTCCGCAGTTGGGAGATGTACGAATGTCCTCTGCTACCGGCAAACACGAAACACGTGTGGACAGTAAAAACATCCACTTATCTGGAGAAATCACGATTCGTTATGCTGAGTTTTCAAACGAATCGAAAAAACAAAGCCGACAAAAATTCGAGCCAATTTGATCACTGTAACATCACCGAAGTCAAGCTCTTCTTGAATTCCGACTACTATCCGTACGGTAACCTGAACCTGGACATGAGTCATAATCGCTTCGCACTGCTGTACGAGATGTATGCCAACTTTCAGGCTACGTACTACGGCAAGGAACCCGAGCCTTGGTTGACAAAGAGTAAATTTCTACAGTACGAACCTTTGATATTCATCGACTGTTCGAAACAAAACGAGGCTCTGAAATCGGGACCGGTTGATATTCGTATCGAATTGGAGGCTAAAAATAACTTTCCCGCCGGTACATCTGCCTATTGCTTAATTTTACACGATCGTATCATCGAGTGTAATCCGCTGAGTGGTGAGGTGAGAAAATTGGTATAAAAACCTTGAAGGCTGCGTTTTTCGGTTCAGTCTTATTTACGATGGAGTTCACAGTTGACGTGCAAGGATTCAACAGACCAGGCTGTGGTTTTACGCCAAAAGAGTGAGCAGTTATATCAGTCAACGAAGAAATGAACCCGTCAACTTTTCTCTTCCAACCTCCGTACGATTGGAATTCTCCACTCGCTCCATTTAAGAGCGAAAATTTGTAGCTGTCACGGCATTATCACGGACTATCCTGGGAAGGCGGTGATGTACCTCTCGAGAAGCTTGATTTTACCATCGAATGCATGTCGCTGCGTGACGCGTCAACGGTTTACGTAAAAGGATTGGAGAAGAAGATTTGGCTGCAAAAAGTTCTGGGCGAAAACGTTGAAGTTGTCGATCTGATGGATTTGGGTTGTCCGTCGTTGCAAAAATTGAATAAAATTTTAGATACCGAATTGAACTGTGCACATCACTCTCTATTACATTCAAACTGTGCTACTCGAAACATATTGTTACTGCGAAATTTTCTGTTGAAATACAAAAGCCTGTTGGTATCTACTCGACCAGTTCTTAATTCTTACTGTCCGGAGCTTGATGGTCAGGATACCGTTGAATAAGAGCAACCATGTGAAACTACTCTTTATTATCAATAAAATAAAAGTTTTCTACCAATATCAACCATTGATTTGCAACCTCTTTCCTGCTAGTTAAGAGTTAGCGTTAACCAATTTCAAAACCTCCTAGAATTCAACGTTGCACCGAAAACCTTTGACCTTGGGCCGCTCGACGTCAAGTTGAAACTTGTCGACCGATTCCAAGAAGTGTTTGTCAGCCTGAATTCGTTCACGGTCGTCATATTCAACGTTGCACCGAAATCCTTTGACCTCGGGCCGCTCGACGTCAAGTTTATGAATTCGTTCACGGTCGTCATATTTAACGTCGCACCGCAATCTTTCGACCTCGGGCCGCTCAACGTCAAGTCGAAACTTGTCGACCGATTCCAAGAAGTGTTTGTCAGCCTGAATTCGTTCAGTCGGAGTCATTGCATAAGCCTCCCAACGTCGCACTTTCGCCTCGAAACCTCTCGATCGTTGGAGAATTTTCTTGAAGCTGAGTCATGGAACCTTCCAGAAGCTCAACGTGCGAGGGTTCGGCGTTGAACGATTGAGGGTCGCAGTTGCGCTCGCTAAGGCAGATTCTTGATCCCGCTCGATGAGCATGGTAACTTAGAGCGCGATTTACCTGGTAAGGGTAAGACCTATGGTAACTGACAGAGCACTACTTACCGACGAAGAACGCTGGAGGGGCTAAAACTACGGCAATTTGCGGCATTCTTTACCGACGATCCAGCGAATTGGAGGTATTTTCTACCGATGATTGTGCTAATTTAGCGGATTTCTTTACCGACGATCGATCGACAGAGCACATCTTACCTTACGAGGGTGGGGGTAACCTTCAAGGGTTTGCGTCTGGGGTGCCGGGAGGGAGCTTGGCCGGTAAAGTAGGGTTCGTGGCGCAGAACCCGCCTTGTATTGCTACTGACTGTGGTATAATGAAAATCAGGATAAGAGTAATTGCGATGAATGAAAAAACATGTATACTGATTGATTTTTATTCAATTAATACATTATTATCAATAAGGTTTCAATTCGTTTTTCTGAATGGTTCGGCGTTTGTGTTCAGGTTTGCTGCCGGGAAGTTTGCGGATTCGGGAGATGACTTTCGCAGTCAGGTCACCCAAAAGCTGATATTCGGGAGAGCTTCGGTTGGTTCGCCACCAGTCAGTCTTATCAGTTTGTAGAATATCCTTGGTATTGTAGATTTTGTTGCCGGCGTCGTTGTTAAGAGAACAGGAATGTGTATCGGTCAGTAGTTTGATTGATTCGGGAATACCAGTCTTCTGCTTGTTCTTCGGTAATACATCCCATTCGGGCAGCAGCTGACTCAAACCAAAGTCTCCGAAAAATGAGTGGTTTGATGCGGTGGGTGGCTCATCGAGTGAGTTTGTCTGTAAAAAAATGCATTGGTTAGGATGCGATCAACGCCGACGGCACTGTGTATATTTACCAATTCTTGCAGTACGGCCATTGTGTGTAGATCGTTCATCTTGCGGAGTAATTCTGATATTAGGCGGCTTGTGGCGAAGTTTTTATACAGAGGGAAAAATGGTGGGAGTACAAAACAATGATGTTTGTAGGGCAATAACTCACGTGAGAACGTTCTGCATACAGTGTAATTCTTTTGCATATGAAAGCGAAGCATATGAATGACCAATTATAAACCTGTATTTTTGCGAAAAATTATTGACGGGGTAATCGACTATTGTTATGGGCTGGGTTGGTTGATGACCAAACCACTCCCAAAAATATAACGCTTGGCTCGGACTAGTTCTCCCGGATGGTGAATTATTTGAATTTTGGTGTCGTTTTCCCTCTTGGTTGAACCGACTTTGATAATAAAATGGTCACTTACCTTTTGCTGGTGACCGTTGATTCGGGCTATGTGGGCGGCTCTGCGTGTTCGGCCGGTGGTGAAATTGGTTAAAGTTACTGATCGCTTAATTTATATTAGGCGTTAAAGGTAATTAATTGTTCAACTCGCGATGTAAGTTTAACACACGATATTTGTTTATTCAATTAAGGTTTAAAGAAAATTCTTATAATGATTTTAATTATAAAAGATGAAAGGTTTTAAATATAAAGTCACGGAATTCCCTTTTAGCGCTTTAGTTTGTTAAGTTAAATAAAATAAAAGACCTTTTGAATTTCTAACAGATTCTCTGGTCTGACTGATCTGCCTAAAACTGAGAGAACAAATTCTGTTGAAGACTGTCTGACAATTATGTAATGACTGCTTGACGAAACGGTAAGAACTGCTGAACTATGTCACGACTGTCTGACGACTATCCCACAACTATCTGACGACTATCCCACAACTGTCTGACGACTATCCCACAACTGTCTGTTCAGAAAACTGAGAATTGAGAATTAAGAAAGAACTACTTCCTGATTGGTTCCCAGCATCTTTGAGAGAGCTGTCCAATAAGGAAGTATTGATAAGATTTTGAATTTCCCATTCGCTATTAACTACCCCCGCCCTTTGGGTACGGTGTAGCATGCAAAACTATCTCGACTAATCCCGCCTCTTCCATGAGTGCGGGTGGGAATTGCCGTGCTTGTTTTGGTACATGATAAAAAATATTCTACTGTATGTTCGGGATGACCCTGTCCAAACAGACACTTCAAAGATGGATATATGGATTTTAATCCGTTGCACGTGCGTGCCAGATTCTGCATACCTGGAAATATCGAGAAGCGATTTCCGGTCATCTGGTTACTCTTAGAGAGTTTGTATATTCTAGTCTGTTTAGGTAAGGATTATCCCGTAACATTATTTAATGAGTAAGATTATTATAAGCTGGGGGTGGTTATTTCCCAGAGCCGTAAAAAGTGATGAAGAAAGCCGTATGCATACAATGCATACGGAGACTCAAAAACATGAGATATAAATGAATTTAATCGAAACTGAAATAAAACTAATGAGTAGGGGCAGAGGGCATCGAGGATGTGACACCTCCCCCCTCCGTTTCAAATGTTGAACGTGTGTTTAACATTTGACGCTCGCGTAAATGGTCTTCTAGCACTCTGGTGGGTATGAGTTTTATTGCCTGTGATTGAGGTACGACCGGTGGGTTTTCCATGTTTTGTTCTTCTGTAAAGGCTTCTTCATTGTTTCCATTATTTGATTGGGGTTTTCCCAAATGCGTCAGCAGAGTTGTCAATGAGCTGAGTAGTGCCCCCAGCAGATGTATACTCCAGCCATAAATTGTGTGTAAAGTATACCCATGGATTCCAACATTGATCACCGTTTTAATTAACTGAATAGTGAAGTAGACACCCAGGACTCCAGAACTAGCAGTTCCAAACAACATGAATCCATTCCAGAGTTTCCGTGATGTAGATTCGACGATTTTATTTAAAGAGTTCTCATCCAACAAGCCTGATAAAGATATTTTAGACTCGGAAATAGAATGTCCGGTTGCTCCCCTTGCAACTGCGTTCAAGACAGCTGGTTTTTCGATCGGGAACATTACTCGATCGCGGTAACTTTCCAAATCTTCTTCGGTATAGATACCACTGACAGAAAGAGGTGGCGGTTTGGTATATTTCCAAGATAACTGGGTCATTGGTGTAAGCTTCTCTGGTGCGTCGACGATAACCTTCGGTAGAGGTGAAAATTTGATCCAGGTTCCATCAATATTGAATGTGCTCGGTTGTAATTCACTGCATTCTCTTTCATTTGATTTTCTGACGATGATGCGTGATTTTGGTGTCAAAAAGAGCGATTGATTTTGGAATGTTATTGGTATTTCTTGATGACATGTACCTGTTTTTCTGACATTTACCGTAACGGGTACGCATTTAATTAGTTGAACGACTTCCCCTGCTCGTATGGCCATGTAGCCCGGTCCCTTCATAACGTTATATGCAAATTCATCAGGTGTATGGATGGCAAGCGTAAGGGTATTCCGCAATACCTGCTCTTCTAGGACACATTTTTGTTTGATCACATCCTTATAAACTTGAGCTATCTGATTGCTAAGGTGTTTTTCCAGATACACTATTTTAGTATTCATGTATGAAAGGATATCAACATTCTCAGCAGCGATTTTACTTTCAGCTTTTACCGGATTTGCAGAGTCAATTTCTACAATGAACAGTTTGGGGTGTTCTGTTCGTGCAATTTTATAACCACAAATTTTGAATTCTGTAGTCTTCATCAAGGCGAAAGTCGTCTTTTCGCTTGAATAAGTGTAGACATCAGGTGCGAAACCATCCTCTTGAGGCTCTCTAATCCTTAACGCTGGTCCGGTATATAAGGCATCGTAACGGTCAAGTTTACAATCATTCATTGGTGAATTTATCCAATATGCGTAAGATCCATCATTCCCAAAACAGTCCGCGTTTGATAACGTGCATCTCGTTCCATCCTTCAATACAAGTTCGTTTTTATCGAATTTCACTGTTGCAGAATATTTTTCAATTGTTATTTTGGCTACTCCTTGAGCAATTACATCTTCCCATTGTCCGTATCCATCGTCGTAACTGGCACCAACACAAATTCCGGTGTCGGTTATTTTCCCGGCAAAAATCGCATCTCTGATGTTGGTTCTGTTCTGAACGAGTCCTGATACAACCACATTATTTCCCAATCTGACTATTCCAAAGTTATAAAGCCCCATACAGGCTTCTCTGCTAACTTCGTGTATATAAACTCGTCGTCCTTTCCTGACCGCAGAATTGTGTGAGTGCATACCACAGTGATAGACTATTCTATCAATTTCAATTTTGCACTGGACGACATCTACATGATGAAATTCAGCTAGTTGGAGCAATTGAACATGGATTTCATCGGAAATAGGTTCCTTTTCTGGTATATTGCATTTTCCGATGCTGGCAGTGTCAATAATTGATGTGTTCCTCGAAGTTCCTCCACAGTCATATCCCACCAGTGCCCAAGTTACGGTGGGCATCAAAAAAGCGATCGTAAGAATGATTTTACTCATTGTCCCTTTTCTAGAACAGAGTGTTCTACTTATTTAATAATGAAGAAAATATTTGCTTAATTTAATAATCTTAAACTACTGAATACAATTGCATTTTATCTTTCTGGTTCACTATCTGGTTTTATTGGAATTTTAATCAAGGTTTGTTCATTTTCAAATATATGATGCCTTTTATACACCCTCCAATCTTTGACAATTTTCGAGCAAATGAAATCATTTTCACAATGTATCATAATGAAAGAATTTTCCACATTTCCAATTGTCTGGAAAATGGACTGTATACTTGAGACTTCCACTTCGTAGTAGAGCAACATAAAATAATTTCCTGGAATTAATACTCTATCTTGAATTAAATCGATAATCAGTAATCGTTCGGGGTCAATAATAGGACCCCTGGTTTCCACGATCCTTGTTTGTGTGTTATCGTCAACCCGTATGATCAAGCCGTCTACTGTCGGGTTGAGTATAAATAAAATTTCGAAGGGTGGGTGTACAGGTGGTATCTTCATTCTAAAACAATGCATTTATATTCAAGTAAGTTAGATTTGTTAAATAAAATTATTCGTATAAGTTCATCCAAGACTGGGAATACCATATTATGGAGGTTTTTCTGATACAATTTTTTATGTAATGAACGTATTTAATTAACATTATAATTTCCATCTGGTAATACTACGAACTATTTAGCTATATCTTATTCTTATTAGAGGAGGACGCAGTCCCTTAAAGGTATACCTGAATAGGGTTTTCCCGAGTTCAGCGGCTTTGATTTTGGCCACGTGCTAATGGAGGGGGTATGTAACCCTTGAGTATAAATAAGGGTACCCCTTTACATTTTCGTTACTCTACAATTGTTTTCCAACGAGAGTGGATATCTTTAGTCTAGTAAAAGTTATATCACTAGTGCCGAAGTTATTGAAAATGGAGCCCAGTAAGTAATTTGATTCTATATAATTTGGTTTTTGATAGTAATTTGAATTTTATTTATAATATAAAAAAAAATAAAAATATCAATTTCGTTTTCAGTTGTTACAAAGACCTTAGTTATGACTAGCATGGTCAGGGACATCTTGACCATGATGAATATATGGCTTGTGGAATATCCACTAACTGGGAATGAAAGATGGGAGGAAATGTATCGTCGTTTTGCCAACAATGCGTACTGCTTTAAAGAGCAGTATGTCATTGCCAGAAGAGGTGAGGCATTATGCAGACACTGCTACCGTCACTTCCCTGGACCATACACGCTACACAAGACCCATCGGATAGTGGAAAGGCATAGAGTACCAATTCTGAAAAGGTGTGCCGGATGCGATTCCACAATGGCACGGTTGGAGTCGTGGAAGTGTAATGTTTGCCTTGATTACTTCAACTATGTAATGTGTCAAGAAAATCAAACTATGTACCCTAACGGGTCACTTCTGAATCCCCACTAGAATAATATATTCTCGAAATTTGCTTTTTAAAATTTGATTGTACATATTTTCAATATTTGAATAAAACTAAATTCATTTTTCATTTAAATATATGTGTTATAAAATTTATTTATATATAATTTTTCCCTTTTATTAGGCTATTGTATGTAATTATAGTTAGTTATAAGAGTGAATTATCCCCTTAACATTTTTAGTTTATTCATATGAACTGTCTTGATTTTATTTCCAACTTGAATTTTGACATTCTGATTTTCTAATAATTCTTGAATTTCATACGGTCCTGAATATTGATCAGCAAATTTCCCCTTTTTGGGTTCCTTTAGAAGAAAAACTAGATCTCCTTTCACCAAGTTTAACGAATTTAATTTTTTATCATAATGATATTTAGATTTTTCTTTAGAGTGTATCAGGTTTTCTTTAGCCAGATTTTGGATATTTCTAATTTTGGTGAAAAGTTCAACTAAGTATTCTTCGTAAGTTCGATCATTTAATTCCTCAATTATTTCATGTTCAGAAGGTAGTCTCGCTAATTTTCCAAAAACTAATTCGTAGGGTGTATATTTTGTTCCCTCATGAACACTTGTGTTGTAAGAAAACATTGCAAAGTCTAGCCATTTATCCCAATTATTATTTTTCGTAACATATTGCTTTAGATATTCAGCTAGAACATGATGTGATCTTTCTATAGATCCATTTGATTGGGGATGGAAAGCTGTTGTTTTGCATTGTTTGATTTTAAATTTCTTTGCTACTATTTTCATTAATGAACTTGTGAGATTAGCACCTTGATCAGTAAGAATATGCTTAGGAGCTCCAAATTTACAAATAAAATTATTGATCAGGGCTTCTGCCACATCAATTGAGGTTGTTGAATTTAATGGTACTGCTACGGAATATTTTGTTAATTGATCTTGAATTGTTAAAATATATTCATTGTTTGAAGGAGTGATAGGTAAAGGACCTACAATGTCCATAGATATTTTCTCAAAGCTTGAACCTGGCGTGTCAGTTAACACCATAGGTTGCTTAGTTTTAACTCTTGTTAATTTTTTAAGTTGACATTCCATACATTCCGTAACGTACTGCTGGACTTGCAGTTTCATATTTGGCCAAAAATAGTTTTGTCTGATTCTATTGTACGTCTTTGTAACTCCCTTGTGTCCTCCTATTGGTAATGCATGACATTCTCGAATTATCTCAGTACGTTCTTTGAGTGATGGGACTCTAATTAAATTTTTGCAAATTGTTATTCTACATTCATTATCATTAAAAGTAGATTCCAATAAAATTCTAATTTCTTTCCAATTTATTTAATCTATTTTTCCAGTTTTTGCTATTGATAAAGTATTCAAATTTAATTCTCGAACAACATCTAATAGAGATTTTAACGATTCTATTAAAACATCACGATCCAAGGGTGTATTTACTGATTCCTTGATTGGTAGGACAATACATTTCTTGCTTCCCATTGGAGTTACTCGTGCTTTTCCTAACATAGCTTCTGTGATTTTTGGTAATTTATTTACATTTTGCAAATCTTTAGATCCCTCATCTAACGGAATTCCTCGAATAGTTGTAAAAATGACACAATTATCACTTCGCATGGAAAGTCTATCCCTAGTCTCAATAAATTTTAGATTATTCTGTGATTCTTCCTCATCTGATTCAAGATTTACCATTTCTATTTCACTATCTGCGGATAATTCTGTATCCTTATCAGATTCATCATCAGAATATTCAACAGGGCTGTTCATGATTTCCTTCTTTTCATTTTCAATGGATCTGTGAACTTCTGTGTTTTGTATGTTATTATTTGTGTTAATAGTTTCTAGAATTTCATCATTCATTGTATTATTAGATTGTTCTTGGTTTTCATTGTAAAAAAGATCAGAATCATTTAAAATATCTTCTGCATTGATATGTGTTTTAAATTTTGATTTACGCATTTTAAAATTGTCCGTGTATCTGTCTGGTGCTTTTATGGTCTGTCTGTCTCGAAGTTTACGACCCATATTTCCTGTTTTCTGAACGTTTGGGTTTTCCGAATTTCTATCCTTTTCTACACTTGGGCCAGCTATTACACTACCTTCTCGCGATGGACTACCCTCGTGGTATGGTTTACTACCTGAAGGTCCTTGACCTTGTGGCCTATATATTTTGGGTGTTTCAGTTTTCTCATTGACATATATGATCACTTGAAATGGTTCTGTAAAAAGGATATCGATCTTTTCTTTTACTTTTTCCCATGGCAATTTATCTAAACCACATCCTATCTTAGGCATAGCGATTTTATAACAGTTCAAATTTTCACATAAACTTCTGAGTGATATCAAACTTCGTTCTAATGATTTTAATGTTGGTTTTTCGTTACTTCTTTTTTTCGTTATTAAATAGAATAATGTCTATTAACATTTTTTAGAAAAGCTACTTCACCAACAGACTTCTTTTGAGATTTCAAGCAACTGACATTTCCGAAACGTTTTTTAAATTCAAGAGCTATACCTGCGCTCATACTGAAATCTTCTGCTACGCAATGAACTAATGAATAGTTTTGGTCTACTGTGAATAAGTCACCTGAAATAATTTTAATATTTCCTGTTGGCTTTCCTATCACATCCTGGATTTGTTGTTTAATTGCCAATATTTGTGTTTCGTTCAACACTGGGTTTCTTGACAATGCGTCAGCATTGGCGTTTATCTTTCCAGGTTTGTATTCCCAGCTATATTCGTATTCTGCAAATTTTAATCTCCATCGTTCGAGTCTTGACATTGGATCTTTGACTGAGTGCAACCAAATTAAAGGTCTATGATCTGTGACCAATTTAAATTTCTTTCCATATAAATACGGTCTAAAATAATTAACTGCATAAACTATAGCCAATAGTTCTTTCTCAATTGTTGAATAATTTCTCTCTGCCTGGTTTAACAATCTAGATGTATACGCTATTGGTAAGTCTTTTCCTACTGTACCTTGACTTAATACTCCTCCTATCGCGAAACCTGATGCATCTGTTGTTACGATAAATGGTTTGGTAAAATCCGGATATTGAAGTATTGGATTTTCACACAATTTATCTCGTAATTGATTGAAGGCTTTTTCTTGTGCATCTTTCCAGAGAAATTTAACATCTTTTTTCAAAAGTTCCGTCAAAGGTTTTGCTATCTTGGAGAAATTTGGTACAAAGCGTCGATAGTAACCGATTAGACCTAAAAATTGTTTTATATTTTTCGCATTCTTGGGTTTCGGGAATCCTTTAACTGCTACGATTTTCTTTGGATCGGGTTTTACACCATCCTCACTAATTATGTGGCCTAAATAGACTACTTCTTTCTTTAAAAATTCGCATTTGTCTGGTTGAAGTTTTAAATTTGCATTTCTTAGTTTTGTCATTAATAAATTGAATTTATCTTCGTGTTCTTTGAGTGAACTTGAGTATATTACTATATCATCGAGGTAAACAAATAGTTCTATACCCTGTAAACCCCGTAAAACGTGATCCATCAACCTTTGAAACGTTGCTGGTGCGTTCTTTAAACCAAATGGCATTCTTTGAAACTGATAATGGCCATATGGTGTTGAAAATGCTGTTTTAGCTGCATCCTTGTCTCTCATTTTAATTTGATGAAAACCTGAGGCTAAATCGAATATTGAAAAGTATTTTGCACTACCTAATTGATCTAAAATTTCTGTTATATTTGGTAACGGGTAGGCGTCTCCTACTGTCTTTTCGTTTAAATTTCGATAATCTATCACCATTCTCCAGCGCTTATTACCCTTGGAATCGTCCTTTTTTGGTACGATCCATAGTGGAGAATTATATGGAGATAATGACGGTTTAATAATGTCATTATTTAATAAATCCTTTACCTGCCTATTTATTTCTTCTTTATGAACTGGCGGGAATCTATATTGTTTAATATTTATTGGTTGTTCGTCGATTGTATTTATTTCATGTTCTATAACATTTGTGGCTCCTAATAGCTCACCGGGAATATGAAACCTGTCTTGGTTTTCATATATTAGACGATGTATACTTTCTTCTTCTTCGTCATTTAAATGTTCGAGTCTTAACAGCTCTAAAATTTCGTTATAACGTGTTTTTGCGTCAATTTTATAAATCTTTCGAATTTTTTGAAAGCTTTGTATGCAATGATCATTTTGGATGCTCTGATTATTTTGATTGCAATGATCATTTTGGATGCTCTTATTATTTTGAATGCGATGATCATTTTGGATGCTCTGATTATTTTGATTGCAATGATCATTTTGGATGCTCTTATTATTTTGAATGCGATGATCATTTTGGATGCTCTGATTATTTTGATTGCAATGATCATTTTGGATGCTCTTATTATTTTGATTTTTTTGATTATTTCTTTTTGAAATTAATTCTGGATTTGAAAACAAACTTTGTTGACCTATTCTATCGTCATTTCCCTGCCCTAAGGAAAGGTTTGGCTCAGAAATTCCATTTCTCACTAGAGGATTTGCTAAATCACTCACGCAATTTTCCTGCAAGTCAAGCCCTAAGGTTGAATCGTGCAGCGGTATCGCGCCCTCGCTAGGTAGCAAACTTATGGTCGGTACAAGCAACTCTATCTCCTCGTCCGTAGAATTAATTATTCGAATGTGCGCTTTTCCGTTATCATTTTTAACTAACGCTTCTCCTAAGAATACTCCTTCTTTTACGGTAAATCTTGGTACGTAACCTTCGTTTACGTCTTTATTTTTTATTTTGATATAAAATGGAGCATTTGAACGTGCGGGAATTGTAACTACCTCACGCGTATTGAAATAAAATACCAAGTCGTTTATTTCGACTAATTCTTGAGCATAATTAATTGTTGCTTTTTGAGATTGGAAAAAGTTCGTTCCCAGAATGCCGGCTTGAGGAATTGGAAAATTGTCACTGACGACATGAAAGTAAACGGGCATTCCAGATATTTCAATTTTTACACATCCTAAGGTGTGAACGTAACTATCTGTTATTCCTCTCAGTTGCAACACATTATTCATATCAATATTATTTAATGATGAAAGACTTCCTATTTTCAAAAGATTCGGCTCCGATCCCGTATCTATCATTACGTCTATTTCATCTATCAAGTCCCTGGATTTTATTTTTATTGTAGGTACTTGATCATTGATTTTTAATTTTATTGTTGCGACGCGGACTCTTGTACCTCCTGAGCAATCATGGCTGTTTGGGTTTGGTTGACCACCCGGGGTCCGCTTTGTGTTACCGAGGGTCCCTGGCCGTTTCCCGAATTCTGATTACTCGAATTTTCTTGAATATTTCTACGATATTGCAATTTACGACACACATCTATTGTGTGGCCTGTCCTTTTACAATATCTACAAGATGCTAGATTTTCATTTGTGGAATTACCTACTTGCTCGTTGCTTCGACCACTTTGAGGTTGATTTTGCGTAAAATTTCCACGTCTACTGTTATTTCCGTTATTGCTATTGCTTCTATTACTTCCGTTATCACTTCGCGGTTGGTTTTCTCGTCTGAAGCGACAGTTTTCCGTTGTATGATTGGTTCGCTGACATATTCGGCATTTTATAATTGATTGCGGATTAGCCTGTTGCGATTGCTGTTTGAAATTTTGAGCTACTTTTCCCCTTGCTTTCTCCATCTCAAGGCGTCCACCTAACTCTATGGCTGTGTCAAATGCTTCGGTAAGGGAGGTATATCCTTTTAAATGTAAGCCTATGCTGAATTCTGATGGCAGTCCTTCTATAAAGCCCTTCAGTGTTTCTGACTCTATGGCTTTTTCCGTTTCCTCATTCACGTAACTGTTTGTGCGTCGTTCACATTCTAAAATTGCGGTCTTAATGTCTTTGATTCGACCGATGTATTCTATAATGTGCTCATCAGATCTTTTGAATGCTCTAGCTAATTCTCCGCGGTAAAAATTCACTGATCGAGAAGGTGCGAAAACTGTCAATAATTTATCTAAGAACAATTCGAGGGTGTCGAAAGTTTGTTCTTCTACCACGATATACGCTTTATCTTTTAGCTTTGCCTTGATATTCCTAACTAGCTGTTTTTCTAATCTAGGTGCAATCACAGCTTTTGCTCGCTTGCAAGCTCGGACAAATTGAGAAAACGGTAAATTATCCCCGTCGTAAGATGGTATTCCTGCTACAATTGAACCCATCGGAATTGACTGTTCTGCCGTAACGATTTCTTCATTTTGCGGACGTTCAGTTCTACCTACATTAATTGATTTTAATATTTCTTTCAAGTCTGCTAATTCATCTTTTATACCTGCTTCAGAATTTGGGATGCTTTCCTCGGGTTTTATCGATTTTACTTCTAATTTCGCAATTTCGCACTCTTCTTCTTTTTGCAAATCTTCGAGTAATTTTTTCATTTCCTCTTTTTTCTTTTGGTATTCCTTCTTACGTTCAGCTAGTGATAACATACGCGGGTCTAACGATTTTCTCTTAAGTTTCCTATTTTTAAGCTCTTCAATTTGTTTTTGCATTTCAGCTTGTTCTTTTAAAAATTCTTTCTCGCATTCTTCTAACAATACCTGAGGATCTTCTTCTGTTTCTAGACCTTGAATAGGATTGCTACAATCTGAATTATCATTTGAATATATTTGTATATTTGTTGCTTCATCTCTCGATTCGACAGTTTGAGATAATGCTTTATTAATGTTTATTACCGTTTCTTCGATTTTTTCGGACACTGGTTCTATCCTCATTTCCGATTCTGTTTGTTTGTCTAATGATTTTTGATATTTTTGCGTTTTTTCTAATTGTCTTTGCGCTTGAACGCGTTCTTCACGTTCCTGTTCTAATTGTTTTTGTATTTCCAATTGTTTGACTAAAAATTCTTGTTCTAATTTTTCTCGCAGTTCACTTTCCCGTTTCTTGATTTCGTCTTCTTGTTTTTGTGTTAAATCCGCTAACCGTGATTCTACTAATTCTTCAGCTTTTCGTACCCTATTTTGTAACGCGTTAATTTGATCAGCGTATGCAGCTTCTGTTTCTTTAAATTGTTGTGATGTACTGGTCATTTTTTTGCGTTCTAAATCTAATAACCGTTTTTCTTCATTCACTTGTTCGGTATATGCTAATAATTCTGCTTCTGTAAGAGGAGTAACTTTTCCGGTGTCCTTTGCACTTCGCGTTAAAGGCATGATTTTAAGATAAATAGGCTATGCTGTCACCAATGAGTTTTCACACTCATGAAAAAAAAATAAAAATTGAAGTCGTAATCAGTGGATTACTAATAAAAAAAAATTCCGGTTTTTGGCTAAATTCGATCCACACCGCTGTTACACTGTTATGGGCTGGGTTGGTTGATGACCAAACCACTCCCAAAAATATAACGCTTGGCTCGGACTAGTTCTCCCGGATGGTGAATTATTTGAATTTTGATGTCGTTTTCCCTCTTGGTTGAACCGACTTTGATAATAAAATGGTCACTTACCTTTTGCTGGTGACCGTTGATTCGGGCTATGTGGGCGGCTCTGCGTGTTCGGCCGGTGGTGAAATTGGTTAAAGTTACTGATCGCTTAATTTATATTAGGCGTTAAAGGTAATTAATTGTTCAACTCGCGATGTAAGTTTAACACACGATATTTGTTTATTCAATTAAGGTTTAAAGAAAATTCTTATAATGATTTTAATTATAAAAGATGAAAGGTTTTAAATATAAAGTCACGGAATTCCCTTTTAGCGCTTTAGTTTGTTAAGTTAAATAAAATAAAAGACCTTTTGAATTTCTAACAGATTCTCTGGTCTGATTGATCTGCCTAAAACTGAGAGAACAAATTCTGTTAAAGACTGTCTGACAATGATGTAATGACTGCTTGACGAAACGGTAAGAACTGCTGAACTATGTCACGACTGTCTGACGACTATCCCACAACTATCTGACGACTATCCCACAACTGTCTGACGACTATCCCACAACTGTCTGTTCAGAAAACTGAGAATTGAGAATTAAGAAAGAACTACTTCCTGATTGGTTCCCAGCATCTTTGAGAGAGCTGTCCAATAAGGAAGTATTGATAAGATTTTGAATTTCCCATTCGCTATTAACTACCCCCGCCCTTTGGGTACGGTGTAGCATGCAAAACTATCTCGACTAATCCCGCCTCTTCCATGAGTGCGGGTGGGAATTGCCGTGCTTGTTTTGGTACATGATAAAAAATATTCTACTGTATGTTCGGGATGACCCTGTCCAAACAGACACTTCAAAGATGGATATATGGATTTTAATCCGTTGCACGTGCGTGCCAGATTCTGCATACCTGGAAATATCGAGAAGCGATTTCCGGTCATCTGGTTACTCTTAGAGAGTTTGTATATTCTAGTCTGTTTAGGTAAGGATTATCCCGTAACATTATTTAATGAGTAAGATTAATATAAGCTGGGGGTGGTTATTTCCCAGAGCCGTAAAAAGTGATAAAGAAAGCCGTATGCATACAATGCATACGGAGACTCAAAAACATGAGATATAAATGAATTTAATCGAAACTGAAATAAAACTAATGAGTAGGGGCAGAGGGCATCGAGGATGTGACACTATTAGGAAGCGGAAGTTGATGACCTTTGAGCTCAAGGCCGGAAATGATACTGCAGACATTATATTTTTAGGGGGAATGTGTAAATGCTGTTTCGGAGGCGTGTTCCAATGTTGCATTAAAACAGAAAGTTGATACTTTCAACAATATGTTTTAATTTCACCATCACTTTGTCGCACTTGATACAACCCTCTGTTGGCCGGGTTGTTTCGAATAAGCTGTCTCCACAAACTTGACACGTAAACGAGTCGGTTTTAACATATAAGATGTGGAATAGCCCGTTATAATCGAAGTGGGATATGTCGGAACTGAAAAAAGTAATATGAGTTAACAATTTTGATGACAGACGATTTTAAGGTGTTGTTTATACTCACTAAACGAAGGAACATTGCAGGCAAATGTAGCCTGCCAAGTTTTTTTCGCTAACACCGCTAACAGTGTCGCAACGAACTCGAGCCCACTGTTGGGAAAAGTGTTGCCGCAAGGGGTCGCGAGTTAGCCGCGTAACATCGGTCCAGTAGAGTTGGGCCGCAACTACCCCGACGTTGGTGTTGAGATGGAAGTCTACTATAATGAAAGAGATTTGTAACTGCGGATTTTTGTTGGCGAACTGCTTTTGTACGGTAGTAATGTTGTGGTGGGGTAAAAACATCTGGGGATTGTGTTATTTTTTGGGATGTGCTGAATCGCGCGATATGTGCGAAAACAATGTAATTTAGGACAGGTTTATGCGGAGGTTAAATCCCCGGCGTCTCAATTGGGCGGCTGACCGGAGGACATTGTACGCATCGTAATTGGGCAGCTGGCCAGGGTGGCGGCGAGACTAGGGTTCTACTTACCATTGCACTCACTGATAGTAATCACCCACTGATGGTAACACTCACGGGCTGAGAACCGCGATGGTAACACGTTGAGAACACACACACCTCATACGGACACACACGCGTTGGTCCAGAGCCAACATATCCACGGTAAGTCAGCTTAGGCCGGTCACACGGACGCGCGCACACCTCACACGGACACACGCACACGCGGTGGTCCAGAACCATCATACTATTGCTACTTACGTGGCAGACGATAGAACAGCAAAATCGGATTCTCATTTGCCGGAATTTCCTCTTCCAAAAGGTGTCAGTTTCAAGCCCAGAGCTATCAGGAACTCCACGTTCCGAGGTGTAAACGGTTCAAGAATCAATCAATGACTGACTTGATCGGGACATGTTGACTTACTGATATACCTCCTCTTTACCTGCCTATTATAAACAATACCCATCGTTTATTGCGATTAGATGAGTAGTCTCACAGTTATAACTTCACCACGAAAATTAACAAAGTCTCTTGATTCACTCACCAAAGCTAAACGTGATCTATGGTCCTGACGGTGATCGGAAGGTGAATGACGTGCGATGGCACTTCTACGATCTTATATCCTGGTGGGGCGATTGGGAAAAACACGTGAATAGTGTGTACTTTACATCCGTTGACGTAGGCACCAGTTGTAATGCTGCGCTCAACTCGCAACGCGTTGACCTTGAGTATAGTTACAGGCACGTTTGATTAGTAAGTTCCAGAAGCCTCCAATACACGATGTGTGAATCACAAAAGTTAAGCAATGGAATCGTTCGGTTCAAAGTTTAAAATGCGGTTGCATGTGATTTCGCTGCGTAATGTGTTATTGTTGGGCTTGATGTTGAACCTGATGTTTGTGTTTCTCAGCACGTTTCAAAGATACTTGTCTATGTCTTTGATCTCGTAGCTGCCAGTAGGTATGGTGATCACTCTATCAGCCACGTGAATTTTATTGTGACCAACATCAACGTTGGGGATCGATTTAAAAGGTCAACAATTCTACCAAACCAAGAGCATAACTTTTATCAGGAGCAAGTTCAATCCGTGGGGAATATTGCGCTTAGAGAATCGAAAAGGTTCCCGAAATTTTTAACGTAAGTGAATCATCCATGGTTGCGAGTGATCGACTGACTGTGTTGAATTATGCACCATACTTACATAGCTCACTGCTTAAATATTTCAAGGAGAAATGTCTGCATTTGAACGTATCATAATCTTGGTACCTTCCATGAGTGTATTCAACGCTACCAACACCGAGATATTTTATGAGGTCTAAGGGTGGTTAAAGGTTACCAAAACTGTCTCGGTAATTGATGTTACTGTCACGTTTCTTGTACGCGACCCAGTGTGTTCCCGGACCCTCTTTGTCGTCAAAGTTGACTATGACTGACCCGTTTTTTTGTGGACTGCTGTTGGGCATTTCGTTCCGCATGAAAACATCGCAGAAATACAGTATCTTAAAGATTTTTAGCATATTTCAACAAATCCCAATCAGTCAACGCTTGACGTGGTAGCTTCGCATCTAGTTTCTTGGAAAATGTAGACCGAGATCAATTTTATACGGTTTCAAGGGAAGTCCTTTACTCAACGCGATAGCTTTCATAGTTTTGCTGTGCCATTTGCTCTCCTCCAGTTCTCGTTTGGCAGCGCTCGCATCGTTCACAGCTTTCGCTATACCTGCCGCACCACCAGCTATGGCGCCTGTGGCAGGCACTAAGTACAGCGAAAATGTGAATCAGGAATGGTAGAAATCCACCAACTTTTAGAGGTACCGGTAAAACGCGCGGTGTTCGCACTTTACATTTACCATTCGCTTTTTGAACAGCGTTTTCAGCTTCCTCCCGATAGCTTCTTTTGCATCGTCGCTTGGAATCATAAATCGTTTTGCAGCATTGATAATTTTTCTTGAGGTCACGTTTTGCGGTTTTTGAATTCCCATTCCTAGTTTCGATTTCACTTTCATAGTATTAGCTACTGCCCAAGCCGCTGCTTTCTCGCTCAAATTGGCGCCCGCTGCGAAAACCTTTTTCCAAGCCTTTTTAGCCAACACCCTATCAGCCGCGTTCCTGACTTTAAGATTTTCACGATTTTGCGACTCAGCAATGCCGTGGTTCTTGCAAGCTGCGTCGAGAGGATTGATTCACGAATTACCTCGCACACGTCTCTTTGTCAATTTTGTACCAGGTCCACAGTATTGATTACCAGATACGTGCAATTCGACTAGAAGGCTGTTGATGATTTTATTCACCAGACCGTTGCCACGATGTTGCCGTTTGCTGCTTCGTTCACCTCTGTACACGATCATGTTCAGCCTCTGAGTGACAAGAAAGGTTTAAAACCGGGGTATTTATAGCAAATCTGGTCAGTCATGCCCGAATTGCGGTTTGAGGCACAACCTATTAAGCTTCTCGTGATGAATTTTGACATACTTTCGAAGCAAAATGTGAAAAGACAAAAACGACATGGAGGATCACTTTCAAACAGTGTACGTGCACTATTCTGCGGACCGTCTGATTGTGGTCAAACTAATGCGTTGCTCACGCTTATTTGGAAGTATCTATATCTACTCAAAATTCCTTAACCAACCAAAGTACCAATTATTGAAGCAAGTATTGAACGACGTTCACAATATGGAATTTTTTCCTTATACCGAGCGTGGGCAAGTGATTACACCGGACAAAGCACGATCCAACTCGATAATTGTTTCCAATTAAGAAGGGATTCGATTCTTTCATTAGCCTGGAAAAGTAATAAAAATCTTGCGTTTCCAAGCTAGAGACACAGTAGCGTTGCAGATTCAGTTGCATCAACATTCAGAGCTTCAAAATTCCTCCTAAGCAAAAAGAAATCCTACATCAGATCGCTCAAGCGAGTGCTGCAATCCGTCGAAAACACAGATTGCTTAAGTCGGGCAAGGAATCCACGGCGTGGAAATTGAGTGACGTTTTCAAACCAGTAGTGACTCCGTTGCGAGAACTAGTGAATGTTACAGAAGAGACGAAACCTGTGAAACAAGAAGTGGAAGAAATTCAACGAGAAATAAAGCAGATGAAAAATGAAACGAACAATGAAACAGTCTCAAAAATGGATGATTCCTTTGCTGCGGCAGGAGATAGAAGAATCGTAGAATAACCTGTTGATGAAAGCAAGGATGAGTATTTCGAAATGATGAGAGATGAGGCGAGAAAAAGTGAATTGGACAACGTGTACGGTGTACGCAACCTCTCAACCGAACTGATAATAGATGATTCGTGAATGAGTTTTGAGAGTAACCAGATCCGTATTAGTGATAGGCTTCACCCATAAACGAAGGGGTTGCTAAACTTTTGTTAAAAAAAAAGCCGGACAGGTCCTATGTAAGCGACGGAGATCGGAAAAATTATAGAAATATAATCCTCAAAACGAACGCATGTACAAAGTATTACTGATCTCATGGAGCTGTTCGAAGAGATAACAATTACAAATTGAGAAATGTCATTGCCGAATTGCCGTATTATTGACCATCGCCCCAGCGAAAGGGTAAAGGTCTACTTCCGCTAGCCATGATTACACGACGAAGTGTTCAAACGGAACACGTTTTGTGGAATGATCCAAACGAGTTAGTAGAGCGTCTTCGTCTACTCTTAGCATCCCAGGTGGTGGGAAATCCGAGTTACAACGACAAAATAATGTCCATTATCGAAAAACTGCGCGGAGCAGAAATCATTTATTAAGCAGCTCCTATCGCTTTTGCATTCATTTCCGAGATGAGTGTCGACGTGTTCGGACGGTACCTGGGTGAAAACACAGCTGCGGGTAATCGCGGCCCTTCCGGTGTCGGTGTTCAAATCACTGCGGACGGACATTACGATCGACAGAATAAAAGACTGTGCCATGTTGCTGAACCTGTTGGGCAAAACAATACTGTAACTTTGAAAATCTTACGAAGAAAATTCAACTTGCTGCAAAAGCAAATCGACAACCTCGATCAAATAATCAAAGCTTTGGAGATCACCACGGGGAAAGCTTTGGATATCTTCTATGCAGATTTCAAAACAGGCAGAGACCTGTCGATTCGAAACGCTGAAATCATTACTAAATTGGACGCCAGACTACGAGCAGTAGAATATGAACGAAAAAAAGCTAACGCTAGTGACGGTACTGCATAAACCTGCTCGCCGGAATTACCCGCGTCGCCGTGTAGACGTGCGCGGCAACGTCGAGATCTGGCAGGTGAATCTTGTTAATATGATCTTAGACGCAAGACAAAACAAAGGCTACAAGTTGTAACACGGCGATTTGCACCGCGTTATCTGACCTCCGATTTCACCGTTTCTGAGAAAAGGCAACAAGGAATACAGGCAATCGATATGGTCACTTATGTAATTTCAAGTTCGATTACTAATGACTCTCGATTTTGTCTTTCCTTTTCCCCACCTATCCTGAGCTATCCTGAGCATCAAAGGCGGAGAAAAGAGGGAGATAGTGCAGCTACCGACATTCCGACACCGAGGGTACGTCTACGACGTTGAAACCACTCTGGCAGGTGGCTCAACGCCTCGCAGTCAGTACCCGTGCCTCCTCCGCATATGTTTCCCAGATCAACATGGCTGTGCCTATCACGAACACCTTCTACGGAGCCGAGAAGTGCCGAGCAAATCGGCTCGCCTACCCGACATACCCGTTCGACGCTGTCTTCATCGTTCTGGTTCAATAAATTTGGAATCGGCCAGATCAATCACCAGGGATGTCTACGGCCGAGAATTAAAGGTGCAAACAACTTTGGGGAACATCTAAGAGACCCCTACAGGCTCAGTACCGCTTCAAGTACCGTCCTCGCATGCCGAAGGGGATAGGCACGGCAAACGCTGCGTGTGCTGCGATGCCTGCCAGAAATCATGCCCAGGAGGTGCTGCCAACTAACGTGCCACTTAAGAAGTTCGGCGGGCAACGTTGCTGCAACGACAACGCTGCGCGAAGAATCCCCGAACGTATTATTTCTGCATCTAGACTTAAACTGATCAGACGTGATATCGCTTTCGTGCCTTGTGCCTTTCTTTTGTTTATCTCCTTTTCTTATCTCGTGATCGTATCTTACCTGCTAGGCTAGTGTTTTTGGTAAGCCTGTGTCGTAAACTATCAACCAGCACTCTAATTATTGTGTGGGAGGAACCGATCCTGTTTTTCTCACGTAAGTGAGCTTTTGTTACCACTCGAACCCCCGAGACGCAATAGCTAATTTTTTGTCTTGGTGACCGTTTGGGTCGTAGTTTTCCGTATCTCGGGTTTTCGTGTGGCTGATTAATCCTATTAATGACCATTCCGACGAGCCTGATTAACTATTTATGTCCCTAATTATGTTCCGGAATTTTTGGTAATCTTCTCCCGCATGGCCCCCTCGCCCCGCGTCCGCGTGGTGACGGCGTCATTCTCGTTTTCTCGTGTTTTCGGGTAATTGACTTTAATATCGTTTTGAATATTGTTTCGACTGCCTTTTGCGGTTAATTAAATATTGTTTCTGATTTCGTTGTCGCGTTGCCGTGAGTCCAAAATCTTATCTCGTATAATTGCGCAACGGTTGTGAAATATTGCGCAATAGCGTCGGTTGCGGCCATCTTTGTGGCGTCTCCGTTTGAATCGTCCCCGCGCTAACTACACGCTACCGCATGGCGCTGTATTCGAGATATCGAAATATCGCAGTAGGTTGAAGCCACGCTACGCCAGTGCGCTCTTCGAGAGCTGTTGAGTTGTAAATCGGACGGTCCCTGGGTGGTTACGCCACCGTACCCTCTCCCCGTTGTGACGCGAGAAGTGCGACCGTACGCACCTCTTTAAGATAGACTCTACGCGTGCGCAATAACTAGTCTTCAGTTTTGTTCGAAATTTCGTTACCGGTTATAATTTCGTGTTAAGACTTTTGTTACATTTATTTTGTAATTGGACGAATTCTAGTCTCGTGACAGCTGACGCTTGTATTTCGTTTGCAATTCCTTTGTATTATATCGAGTCATCCGTTAACAGCTGTCTCGTTTAGTCTATACCGTACCTTAATTTGTCACGCTTTCTTGTATCTCGTGCGTCGAAGACTGTATGCTTTATTGTTAGTTAACGTTAATATTTTCCGTGTTGTATCGAGTTTAAGTATTCCGTATATTCCGATTATCGAAGACTGTTTATCTTAATTTACGTTATTATTTTTATTTTGTAACGAGTTTTTAAGCTTCCGTGTAATCCAATCGAAGAAGATTGTTTTATTTTAATCACGTAATTATTTTCGTTTCTTGTATCGAGTCTTCTAAATTATACTTTGTTTGTTACCATCCTTCGGCGAGAATTGTGTACGATTTAGTTAATTTTGAGACCTACTTCCGTCCTTACCAATAAACTAATTTTTCGTTCCCTTTATTTTGGGCAATTTTTATATCAGAAAAGTGTGTTGTACATTCACTATCCGGCCACTCCCCTCCGCCAAATACCGAGCTACCAAGTTCCCTCTTCCCTTTTACCTTCATTCTCTTTCAGATGATCGTGGTACATTGTACCTGGCGCCCAACAAATTTCCTTTCTATTTATTTTGGCGGATTATTACTTTTCAGCCTAATTATCAGATTTAACGCTTCCATTGTTTTGTGACGTATCGAAAGCCTTATTTGTCCTCATCTTTGCTGCTGACACGATCCCCAGTAGGCGAGCATCGATTGACGGGTCGCAAATTATATGCTCAGAGTCATTGATATCTTTTCAGAGTATTCGTGGGCTGTACCGAAAAAAAGCATGTCCGGGGATGATGTTACAAAGGCCATGGAATCTGTGCTAACACGAAGATGTGTACCGAAAAAATTACATGTGGATAGAGGAACGGAATTTTGCAACTCAAAATTTGAGTCTCTTATGTCACGTCATTGAATCGAACTTTACTTCACGCACAGTAATTTGAAGGCTTCGATCTGTGAACGGTTTAATCGTACGCTGAAAAGTAAAATGTGGAAACGGTTCAGTATGCGAGTAAGCTACAAATGGCTCGACATGTCATCTGATTGAGTATCGGCTTACAACAACACAAAAAACCGCACCATAAGAATGAAACCATTAGATGTCACCGTTGCGAACGAAAGGCTGCTATTACATCAGTCGTACGAAGGGCTCGGAACGAAACCTTCCAATCCGGTAAAGTTCAAAACCGGTGACAAAGTTCGAATCAGCAAATTCAAAAACGTCTTTGAGAAAGGTTACACTCCCACTTGGACGATTGAAATATTCACAATAAGTCAAGTAGAAAATACTAATCCTGTGAGGTACAAGCTCAAAGACTATCGAGGTCAACCCATCGCTGATGGTTTCTACGAACAGGAATTCCTCACAGTTGAACATCCGGACATCCATCTCGTGGAGAAGATGATCAAGAAGCGTGAAAAAAAAAATCATACGTCAAGTGGCTAGGTTTTGAAATACACACAAAACTAGATGAATGAATCTGATATGTAATATTGAATAAACGGAATTATTTTTCGAGTAATTGCCTTCATTTTTATATCTTAGAGATACAATTCACACCGATGCTCAGTTCAACTGCAGGTCTTGCAGCCCCACGGCAGCGTGTCGGTTGTGTTTCGAAATACGATACGCTTATCATCGTCGTTCCAGCTTAGTGCTACTTTCTTCTGTTCGATGGTATAGACTTGATGCTTCTGACTCTGTATCAGACTCCAGTGTCTGACTAAATTTGCGTGTTCGAAAGCACACTTTAAGTAATCATCGAAGGTTGTAGTTTTTAATAGGGATCCTTTGACACCCTTGACTCGTTTTTTATCCTTATCCTCCCTCATCACTCTGAATGAATACAACTTAAATCCAAAGCTAATAAATTTGGCAATTATTTTGCCGCTACACTTATCTTTCATCAAAACCCAGAACTTTTTTGTTAACCAACGGCATTTCGTAGACATCATCAGGTAGATAATCGAAAGTATCAAATCTATCCAAGTCCTGTTTGATGCATTCGTAAATGTTGGGGACGGTGAAGTGATATATCAAACTATCTGTGTCAGTGTATATTAATTTTGCCTGATGTCCGAATTTCGTTTCAATATATTTGTAGTGAAAATCGTAGATAAAGGTCTTCGAAAGTTCTAAACTGGAGAAGCCTGCATACAATGACTTGTTGAGTTTGACTGTTGTTCTACGCAATTCAACTATTATCATATCTTTATCAAAGATTGTACAACTGCGGAAATTTGGTTTAGCTATAATAGCTCTAGCACAATATCTTCCATCCTATTCCGTGATCAGCCTGACATCTCTGTACTTCCTAACATTTTCCATTTGGTTCCCGGAAACTGCGTTGATCATCAGTTTATACAAGTTTTTTTGGAATTTATTGTTTGATTTTTTGCGTAAGTCCGTATTTACATCTATGTATTTTTTGAGCTACGGTGTTTGTCTGAATTTGAGCTAGTTTCAAATCTAATTCTACGCATTGTCTCAAGACGTGGTAATGAACAACGTAGTTTTGTTTGAAAATTAGCGTGGCCATCAATTTCGACTGATCACTTTCTGAGATGGGAGGTATGTAGTGTTCCGGACGCAGTGGTAAATCTCCATGCATTTTATGCAGTTCCTCAGGATATTCCAAAACTATCTCCAATATGTAGCCAAACTCCACTTTTTCTGTAATGGCAAAAACATCGAATTGTCTCAAATCTAATCTTCATTCTAAAGAACCGCATGGCAGAGCAAAGCTCATAGACGCACTGTACAAGTTGTTAACGTTGAAGTACATGAGGAGAGACTCTTTTAGCGCTGGATTGGAAACATGTCCCATGTATCTATTGTTAGCCTTTGCATATCGATTGGAGCATTGGGACACACCACCTTGAATACCTCTTTCTGTAAACATAAGCATACCTATATCAGTAAGAAGCTCAAGTTCTCTACCAGTACAATACAACATTTCATTAAATGAAAGACAGGGTACTGTAAAATAATGTAACGGGTCCAGGTTGTACGTTGCATAACAATTTTGTCAAAAGTTTTCAAAAACGTCAGCCAACAGAAAAACATCAGTTTGCAAATATGAGTCTGAATATTCCCCAAAAGTTTTAAGGTTAAAAGCTTGCCAAACTTTACACGCGTGTGCGTAATAGTTATCCGAAATATCTTGGTTGTTCAATTTTGAATAAAATCTTGCTTTAGGCGGTAACTTGACGTCCTCGAGCTTCGCCCAACCATCCATGTACTCGTACGGAAAAACACCTTACCTGGTTAATAACTCGAATTTTTCAGAGCTTGTGCAAAATTTACGTGTAACTGCTTTTTGATTGTCATTCAAATAGGTTGCCAATTTTTCGAGGCTGCTGGGCATAAAACGGAACGAATCTAGAAATCTAAACTTTATATCTGTCCCCTTTACATGTTTTGTAAACGAAATGTACTTTTCTTTGTTCACGGGTAGAAGTTGAATAGTACCCTTGAAAGTTGTGGCCAATGCTCTAATCAAAAAATGCGAATCGTATCCCGACAAATTGTGAAATATCACTGGGATGGTATGCGAGTTTTGATAATTAAGATTACAGCTTTGATGCGCAGGACCACGGTACTTTCATGTGAAATGACAGTGATCACGGTGTTTCACGTCTTCGCGCGTGAATGGCTTTTCACAAATATGATATACCTTTGATTAATCAAATTCGTTAATTTGATTGAAGTTCAGCGACTCCATAGGTGCAATGATTTTGAAATACGTTTCTAACGAGTGTGCCAATCGCTCCGACTCGTTCACAAACCATTGGATGCAAGTCCAATGATTTTTCCAGTGACTTTTAGGCTCCTGGCTTTTATCAAAGCGTTTTCCAGTTCTGTCACAGCAAGTAACTTTGCGTCCTACAGAAACCTCTCCAGGTCTTTATGTTTCAAATTTGTGATGGATTCGGTTCGCATACTTCAAATGCAGACTCCAATTCTTCCTAGTGTATGCGATCGCTTTGTCTTTGTTTCCGCGTACCGTCACCCGTTCTCTGAAGACGTTCGAATTTTTCCGCCAGCGATTTGAAGAGTCCGATCGTTGTGATAATTTTCGGCTTCTCACCCATCGTTGAAGCCTTTCACAGAATTGTGTTCAGAAGCCCGATATTTTGCATCTCAAATTTGATCCCTTTTTGAATCTCCGTCGGCGATGATCCGTCCAAAATTTTGTACGCAGATTCCATAATGTTGATAAATTTCAAATATTTCGCGGATTTCATCTTTTTTACTTTTCACGTGCCCTTGACAAGTTTAAACATGATAGACCGGGAGATGGTGCACGTAGGGGCATCTCATTTTTCACAAATATGGCACCCCTTGAGGGGTCGAATTACATAATTAATGAAAGGAAAATGATGGTCATAGCGCTGGTCGTCGGGGCGTTATTGCATGACGATTAATCAAACATATCGGATTAATTGGGGTTTTTGAATGATTTTTTACACAAAAAATCTTGCATTTTCAGGTAGTTCATGAAAAAAAAAAAAATCCGGCGGAAGCAATATGCCATACTCATGCGGCGGGGCTTCAAGTCGACCATACTGATCAGAACAGGTAAGTTTTTTTTTTTTTTTGAACGATTTTTTACAGGTTCTTTTTTTTCAACTTGTTATTTTCAAACTGACATTCACGAAAATCGCCACGCCATACCGTTTTGACGGGTCTAAATAGTCGCCATACTGCCGTAAAGGAGTAGGTTTTTTTAAAGTTGTTAAACGATTTTTCACAGTATGGTATTTTGGTTGTTGAATGTTCATAATACAATATTACCGTAAATATACAAGCCATACTTCACGTCGAGTACAAAAGTAGTGCTATACTTGAAAAACTGTTTTTTCAAAACATTATTCAAAAAACGATTGGGTGAGACGTAAAATTATTTATCACAGTATGGCATCATTGTTTTCAGTTGATTCCGATATGACACTATCAAACAAAAAATACCTCATACTGTGAAAATGGGGCTAAAGACTACCGCATTGTCGTTGAGATGTGGGAAAAAAAAAATTCGAAACGTATTTTTACAGTATGGCATTTCGATTTTTCGAAAGTTGATATAAAAGTACACCTCAGAAAAATTGTGCCATACTTATGGCAAAGTGCAAAAGTGGTGCCATACTCGATAAACTGATATATGAATATATATATATGTATGTCCAGGGGTCATTACCAGGTCATAATTTGTCATACAGTGGTTGCTATCGGGACATCTAGTGCATTCCAGGTCGGATCTGGAAGTTTTTTATACGTAAAGTCTGTTTCCAGGACCGCACCCGAAACAACCAATACATGATCATAAGGTTTATTCCGGGACTGTCACAAATATATATTCGTATAAATACGAAGGATTGTGTGTTTCCAGGTCTGGGTCTTGAATAAGCCGATATATCGCGTTTATACACTTTCATACAGTTATACACTTTCATACAGTTATACACTTTCATACAGTTATACACGTTCATACAGTAACACAAATTTCGTGCGATCCCTGCAGCACATTGTTTTAATCCGGCATTTCGTCGTCAAACCTGCTGTTTTTCTGATCCAAAAACTAAAAACAGTTGGAGATAAGTAAAAAAAGCCCTACAATCGTGAAAGAACGATTCATCTTTCAAGATTGAATAAAAGACAATATACACTGAGGTCAAGAATTACATGGTCCTCAAAAAATAGCCTCAGATGAATAATGGAGAACATATGATGATAGTTTCAAAGATTCGCAGCGTTTGAAAAAAGTGACCGCAAGGCCAATCGAACAAAACTAACCTTTTCAAATAAAGCTTTTTGCGAAAGGTTCATGTATCTATAGGGATAGGTTCACTGTGACCCGCCAATAAATCTGTTTTCCGCTGAAACATGCTTCAGTACTATGTAAAATTGAGTTCATAAAAGACGACAAAAATTCAGATGAGACAATGATTTAAAAACCAAACGCCTCGTCTGTGCCCCACTTTTTTGTGTGAAAACATAAAAAATTTGCCCGTATATTTGTTATTAGTGTATACCAAGACTGGGACGGTCTGTTGATCTGTTCCGGGACCTAATATCTAAGTCAAGACATTTGATTCCAGAAAATTGACCGGTTAATCGGGTTGGTCGAATGATGATGTGCAAACGCTGGCATATCAGAAAAGATTGTACCTAGGATAAGGACGAGTAAACGCAGTATTAATTGAAATCCAGAATGACAGGTCCTTGAAAAAACCCTTAGACCAAACGTATAAGGTTTACCCAGTAATTGTACTATTTATCAAAAAGTAAGCTATTAAGGAACAGGCACATGATTCCCGAATGACTGTGGTTTCCTACGGAGCAATGTATTTATCTAATGTGCCGATGACTGATCCAAAGTTCATTGCGCTCGAACGTTTGCAAAAAGTGTATATTATCGGAAGCCTGTAACGGTATGTGGGTGTGTTCCAGGACTTCGTTTGCTATTCAATATTTTTCATTCTTTCCCGCAAATTAGTCAGTTCAAAATGATGAAATGTTTCAACTCTGCCTCCTCTCATTTCTATCAATTTACCGTATAACTTATCATAACGTCCTTATGAATAATTCAAGGACTTCATCTGTCGTTTTTCATGATCGAACCTTTTGGCAGACTTCATTGAACTGCAGAGCATAATAGTTGAAATCGATAGATCATCAGATACAACACGTTTTATGGGAAAACCTTAGTCAAACTGGGTCAAAGATCGAATGCATCATTTTCAAGTGCACAGTGCGAAAATTCATATCCTAAGAAAATCAACATTTAGCAATAAAATTCGAGTTGCAGGAATTTTCTTGCAGCACTTTGTTGATGAAACGGCAAAGGGTTCAAGCTGCTCCGCAAGAGATTAGAACTTTTTCCCAGCTGCAGTATTTCCCTACAACTTGCGGCATCAAGCACACGCATAATAAAATATTAAGTTCTCATTCCATATTGTATATCATTCCACAACAATCCTTTCCGATTCACGAAACACATACAGAGAGATAATCTGGGGTTAACAAAGTTCAATGCGCATGGGGGGGGGGGGGGGGGGGGGGTAAAAAAAAATCAAATTTCTCTTCGAAACAGTTTCAAAAGTTTCATTTAAGTATAAAAATATGCCCGTTAAAATTTGAGCTCTTGATACTGCCATTAAAATATTGCCCATTCCACTTTTTTATTTGCCATAAAAATAACACGGGAAAAATGTTTTTTGCTCCTTCTGATTTTTATAACTGGTTAACAATGCTTCGTCCAGAAATTTAACGGAAATATTTTTCTAGAGAATTAAACGCTCTACAAGAAAGGTCTGATATCATTTTATGATGAATTCACTATTTCAGAAGTATTTCAAGGTAAAAAATAATTTAAGGAAGTGAAATTACTTTTGAAGGAGAAGATTTATCATATCATAACAGACCTTTTTCGTAGAGCGTTTAATTCTCTACAAGAATACGTCCTTGAAATTTCTGTACCACTCATCGCCAGCTATAATAGTTATAAAAATCAGAAGGAGCAAAAACGAATTTTCTCGTGTTATTCTTATGAAAAATTCCTTTATATATATAGATAGAAGAGTGCGATGAGCAACCTCTCAATATTAATATTGAGAGCTCGATTAAAATTTCACGAGTAATATCTCATTTTTATGGTAAATAAACTAATGGTTTGATTTGCGTATTTCCGTACTCTCGACCATGCTTCCGCTTCCGAGTTTCTGGCGTCTATTATCTCTATCGAATGATTGAGCATAACATATGTTTTTAAAATAGTGTGGATCAAATTTAATAGATCCTATGTTCGTATACATGAAATTTCTTGAGTAAACTCAGATTCCTACAGTTGAAGAACGAAATATTTTATTGGCGGATTTTCATACTCTTGAACGATGCTTCCGCTTCCGACGAATACGACCACGTTTCTCGCATGTAATCCTGTTCCACGCTTGTTCGTCGCTGGCGATGGCGAGAGACTGTATAGTTTACGTGAATTTTATTAAGTATTACGGAAATTTTGAAAACTTTCAAAAATGTTTAGCTTAGTGAAATTTTGTGGTGGCTCATATTATGTGTGTCGATCGAAAAGCATCACGACAAAAAACAACACGTGCTCAGTTCGATGCCGTGGTGGCCGGTATGAAGCAGCCGTGTTGGCTTCTAACGGTAAGCAAAGCAAGTTAATAAAATGGGGTTTTGTCTTGTTTTCTGTCCTTTCCGCAATCCGCATCCTAGTTGGCCACTTTTTGTAATTTGGCACATTTTTCACACTAAAAAATATGAACTCGATATTCCAACCTTCAAGTGCCAATCATTCTTGTTAAGATTTTTCTAGCACTAAGCACTCGAATGCGTCTATTCATTGCCAGAAAAAATGTTGAATCGGTGTAGACTGTGTTTGAAGGTTGTGCTTCGAAATGTATTTCTTGAGCCCGAGGGAGAAAAATATCTCGAGGTTTGAGTGACACAACAACATTCTGAGTTAAATCAATTCAAATTAATTCACGTAATTCAACTTAGTTATTTTACTTCAAATAGTTTTTTTTTTATAAATGAATTTCTTTAATTCAAATTATTTCATTTCATTCGTGAATTTCAATTTTTTTTCTCAATACTTGTTGATAAGCCATTCAAATTAAAGTGAGTTTCAAAAAATATCAATTTTTCTGTATTTCCTGTTCATCGGATGATTTTTTTAAATTCCACTTCGTTTTCATATTTCAATTAAATTTTTTTTGTTAACAGATAGTTCTGAGACTAGTTTACACATTTTCAAAGCAACTTGACTTAATTTTCTATAATTCATTCATTTGTCATATTGACACATTAATTCGCCAAATTATTTCCATCTCGCTTGAACCTAACTTGACTACTGCGTTGAGGAGACTTCAGCGTCGAAGATACACAGCACAGTAGAAAGTCTTTTTGAGCTGTGCTCAAGGCGTACGAGTTCCACTCGCTATTGTGTTACTCGATTGTTGATATCTGAAAAACTACTCTTTCGAAATATTGATGATCCAGTGACACTCTAGTCAGACGAAACTCAACCGCCTAAGATCCATGTGTAAGAAACTTCCAACTGTGCCGATAACGCTGGATCTAACAGGTAGTATCCAGTAAGTAATACGTCTCCAAGGCTTTCAGGAAGTGAGCAAATGATAAAATATCAAAGAATACATTCGAAAGAATTTCCTGAATAATCCTGCCAAATTTTATCATTTGCTCAACCCCTGGAACTGTTCCGCCGGTATTACTTACCGATTGTTGCCTGTTAGTTTCAGTGTCATAGTGTAAAGTCCACCATGTAGTGGATATTTGTCACCAGAGTTTCTGAGACATAGTAAATGAGTTGGCCTCAGGCAACAGGTTTCCAAGGGTAGTGGTTGATCGCAGTTTACAGTGATTCAAAACAACCTTTTTTCCGTACTACACTAGATTCCCTCTTTCAATCAGTAATATCTTTAGTTTGGTAGTACCTTGTGTAAACTTCTTTACATCCTTCATAAAATATTTCAGTGGTCTTGGACGTTAAAATAGCTTTTGATTTTTATTTTTCAGATGACAAGAATGAACTTCTAATTATGAAGCAGAAACTTGATACTTTACAGCTTTTAGAGCAAGACCGTATTTCTGCAACGCAAGAAGTTCCTACTAATGAAACAATTTCTTCAAACTCTGACTGCACCAACAATTTAACCGAAATTCGACCTGTAAATACTAAACCAGACCTGAGTCCACGCCATCTCGAGTCTGAGATATCGCGTTCAGATCTTATAGGTAATTCTTACTCAACAAACAAGTCTTATACCGCAGCCCTAAGTCATGTCCATACCGAACTTTCAAGAATAAAGCAGGAACCCGATACCTTGGAGCTTAATGAGCAAGACCGTATTTCTGCAACGCAAGAAGTTCCTACTAATGAAACAATTTCTTCAAACTGACTGCACCAACAATTTAACCAAAATTCGACCTGCAAATACTAAACCAGACCTGAGTCCACGCCATCTCGAGTGTGAGATATCGCGTACAGATGTTATATGTAATTCTTACTCAACAAACAAGTCTTATACCGCAGCCCTAAGTCATGTCGATATCGAACTTTCAAGAATAAAGCAGGAACCCGATACCTTGGAGCTTGCTGAGCCGAACCGCATTTCTGCAACGCAAGAAGTTCCTACTAATGAAACAATTTCTCCAAATTCTGACCGCACCAACAATTTAACCGAAATCCGACCTGCAAATACCAAACCAGACCTGAGTCCACGCCATCTCGAATCTGAGATATCGCATACAGATCTTCTAGGTAACTCTTAGTCAACAAACAAGTCTTATACCGCAGCCCTAAGTCATTTCGATACTGAACTTTCAAGAATAAAGCAGAAACCCGATACCTTGGAGCTTGATGAGCCGAACCGCATTTCTGCAACGCAAGAAGTTCCTACTAATGAAACAATTTCTTCAAACTCTGACTGCACCAACAATTTAACCAAAATTCGACCTGCAAATACTAAACCAGACCTGAGTCCACGCCATCTCGAGTTTGAGATATCGCGTACAGATGTTATATGTAATTCTTACTCAACAAACAAGTCTTATACCGCAGCCCTAAGTCATTTCGATACTGAACTTTCAAGAATAAAGCAGAAACCCGATACCTTGGAGCTTGATGAGCCGAACCGCATTTCTGCAACGCAAGAAGTTCCTACTAATGAAACAATTTCTCCAAATTCTGACCGCACCAACAATTTAACCGAAATCCGACCTGCAAATACCAAACCAGACCTGAGTCCACGCCATCTCGAATCTGAGATATCGCATACAGATCTTCTAGGTAACTCTTACTCAACAAACGAGTCTTATACCGCAGCCCTAAGTCATATCGATACTGAACTTTCAAGAATAAAGCAGAAACCCGATACCTTGGAGCTTGATGAGCCGAACCGCATTTCTGCAACGCAAGAAGTTCCTACTAATGAAACAATTTCTCCAAATTCTGACCTCACCAACAATTTAACCAAAATTCGACATGTAAATAGTAAACCAAACCTGAGTCCACAACACCTCGAATATGAGCTATCGCGTACAGATGTCGGAGGTAATTCTTACTTAACAAGCGATTCTTATATCACAGTTCCATATCATGAAATGGTCTGGGAACAATTTGAAAAAGCTACCGATTATAATTCAATGGGGTTGATATTACAAACAAATGATCAAATTTTTGAAGAAAATACCAACAAAAACTTAGAAGATCTTTCTGAGGCATCTGCAAATAGTAGTTCAAGAAGTCTAAACCTCCAAAAACGTAAATTTTCAATTCCTAGCAAAAATACCACTGTCATCTCAGAAACTGAGTCCGACAATGACAGTGGGTCAGATTATAATCCAGAAGACGATCGTTATCAGGTAGATGGATCAGATGAAACAGATATTGGCTATGAAGATGATGATGAGCCTGGAATGTGTGCTTCTAAGATTGAGAGAAATACTAGTCCGAATGAGAGTCGAAATAAATCAAATGGTTCCTGCAATTTATCTTCGACATCCAACGTTCCTGGTACGTCTGCTTGTGATGATGAAAATATGATTGTTCAACCATCAAATGGACCCACGGGAGTTGGAAAGTTATATTTCTGTTTTTACTGCCACAAGAAAGTAACCAAAATCGCACGACATTTAGAGAGAGTTCACAAAAGCGAAGAAGATGTTAAAAAGTTTCTCGTATTACCCAAAAAAAGTGCAGAACGCATTGACCTCATAAAGAACCTGCGAAATAAAAGAAATTTTTTACATAATAAAGATGCATACCTCAATAATGGAGAGCTTATAGTTTGCAGACGACCTCAAAAAAAATGCAGAAAAGTGCTAGGGACTTTGTGCCATGTGCGAAGTGCAAAGGATTTTTTGCTAAAAGTAATGTGCGGCATCATTTTCAACACTGTGTCGGTGGCCGTCGTGGAAACAGCAGATCAATTCTAATATCAGGTCGTAAGATACTTGGTCGCGTTAATCCAGATGCATCTTTAAAATTAAGAACACGTATTCTTCCTGTAATGAGAGAAGATAATATTGTACGTCTTATAAGATATGATCGTCTCCTTACGTTGTATGGCAACAAAATGTGCAGAAAATCTACATCGCAACATCAGTATGACGGGATCAGAGCTCATCTGAGATTACTAGGCCGCTTTTTGGCTGATATCAAAACAAGAAAACCTGAAATCACAGATTTTGCATCGTTGTACGACCCAAAATTTTATAATGCAGCTATTTTATCAATTCATAACATTGCGGGGTTGAATGAAGATACGGAGATATATCGACATCCATCTCTAGCGTCTACTATTGGTACATGCCTGAAAAAGATAGGAGCTATTCTGGAAACGGAATGTATCAAGCAACATGATACAGAAAAAAAGATTAATGCTGCTGATTTTTTGAAACTTTTTGTTGAGGATTTCGGTTGTAGTGTCGGCAAAGCAGTCGTCGAGTCCCAAGCTAAGCATCAACGTCAGAAAAAAATTGAACTCCCAGTTACCGAAGATATCATAAAACTTAATGGGTACTTAAACAAGAAGCGGGAAGCTGCTCTCCAAAGTCTGAACCAAAAATTTACATTTGAGGCCTGGCTGTCTTTAGCACAAGCGACACTCATCTTAGTGCAAGTTTTTAATCGTCGACGAGCAGGGGAGCTAGAAAGAGTCGAAATTAACGATTTCAATAATTACGTCGGAGCTAGCGACATGGACAAAGATCTATTTGAGTCACTGTCTAGCGAAAACCAGGAAGCTGCAAAAAAATATGTCCGATTCACCATACGTGGAAAATTAAATCGAACTGTTCCAGTACTTTTAAGTAAAGAATCATCCGAAAGTATACAAACTATTATTAAATTTCGGAGCACTGCTAAAGTACCTGAAAAAAACCCATATGTATTTGGCCTTCCTAGCAGCGGCGACAAAAGTAGATATGCGTATCTCAGAGCTTGCAATCTTATGCGCAAGTTTTCTGAAGAATGTTCAGCAAAAAACCCAAAAACTTTGCGCGGAACAATCCTTCGTAAACATGTAGCTACTAAATGTGTAAAGATGGATTTACCAGAAAATGAGATATTTGATGTTGCAAATTTCATGGAGCACCATCAAAATATCCATAAAACATCTATAGGCAACCAGTAGCGAGTCGAGATATTGTAAGGATGTCACAAGTTTTGGAACAGGCAGTAGGAAAAAACCATACAGCAGCTGGACACGAATCGAGCAACTCCGATGCGGAAATGTCTCTCAACAAAATAGAAAAAAAAATGTATCCAGACGAAAGTTACAAACCGCAGTATGTATTTTATAATTTACCAGTTTAAAATATTCGTTTAGTGTTTTTCTTGGTGCAATTCAATTGTGATTAAGTCCAAAATAAAATTTTGAATCCATAGTCGTGCTGTAGAAATAAGAAGTAGTATTAACTGTGCTCACTTGGTTTGATACTTAGACTAAACTGCTGAAATTTAAAGTTTTCTTGACAATTTGTTTTCTTTTCTACACAATTTTCTAGCTCAAAATCTACAATCGATTACTATTTCAACCATTGAATTATTATCTGCAAATATTACAATACAAAATCTATCCTGAATTTGATAAATTTTATAATAAAAAGACTTTGTATGGGTTCACAAATGTGTTTATTGATTCCCGTATTACAGAACACAGAACTAAACGAAGTATAATCAATCGATTAAGCGGCGACATGGAGGATTTCAGCAATGATGATGTGGATGAAAATTTTTCAAATGCTGATTCTGGTTGTAGCGACATGGAAGATAATGTTGATGAGTTATCAGAAGGAGGTAACAAAAGAAAAAAGAAGCAAAATTCCAACCTAAAACCTAAAAAACGACGCTCAAGTAAGATCATACTGAAATCTTATTTTGTTAAGAATCTTGGGCTTATAGAATTTTTCTGTGTTTAAAATGGAAATAGATTGACTTTTCACATAGAAAGGCCTACTGTTTGCAATCTAGAAAGAGCACATTAATAGTGTTTCATCATTATGAAGCTGAGTAGGATTTCAATTGTCTAGATCAGTTAATTGACTACAGTGAGTATTCTAGAGTCAAGAGCTCCATCGAATTTAGGTTAAAAATGTTATTCATTCATAACGGCAAACTTCTCAATGAATAATAATTGCTTACCCTATTATCCTATTCTGTGTAGATTGTGTTGATTAAGTACGAAATGAATTCTTAATTATCATTTTCTAAATCTTTCAGCGTCACTATTTGGTAAAACTAGAAGGAAACGATGGAGTACCGACGAAGTTGATGCAGTATTGAGTTTGTTTCAGGAATATATTGATCAATCCATCATTCAACCGTTGCCAACTATAGAGAAAAAAATATCAAAGATTGAAGTTTTAAAAAATCGAAACTCTGTCACAGTTAAAGCATGGGTAAATAATCAAATAGTTAAGAACGAAAAACTGAAGAATAACATACCTCAAACCGTACTCTTGAAAAATAATTCGAAAAAAGAAAAAAAAATGTTATCGATAACCTAGATATCAACATAATGTTATATGTCCCTCGTTAAAGCTTACATTTCCTAAGCATAATTCGTATTTTGATGATTTGAAAAAGAGAAAAATATGTGATATCTTACCGTACCTTCTTCGATACTCATATTTAATGATGTCCAATAAGTTCGATTGTTTAGCTGTAATACTGAAGAAACGTGCAATTTTGCAAATCGTACTTCAAGGGTAATCTGAAAAAGAAAGAAAATTTTATCATCAGCCTAGATGTAAACAAAATAATATGATGTGCCTTTCGTGAAAGCAGATATTTTATAAGCCTAGTTTGTCTTTTGATGATTTAAAAAAGGAGAAAAATATCTTACCGTACCTTCTTTGATAGTTATAGTTTATAATATCCAATAAGTTCGATTATTTGAGTGTAATACTCAACGAACATGCAATTTTTGCAAACCTTACGCCAAGGGGTGATCTGAAAGAAAATAAAAATTTTATCAACCCAGATATCAACGAGATAATATTATGTATCCCTCGTTAAAGCAGATATTTCCCAAGCCTAGTTTGTTTTTTGATGATTTAAAAGAGAGAAAAATATGTGATATCCTACCGTACCTTCTTTAATACTAATAGTTGATAATATCCAATAAGTTCTATTATTTAACTGTAATACTCAACAAACATTCAATTTTTCAAACCTTACTCCAAGGGGTGATCCGGAAAAAGAAAGAAAATGTTATTATTAACCCAGATATCAACAAAATGATATGATGTATCCCTCGTTAAAGCAGATATTTCCTGAGCCTAGTTTGTCTTTTGATGATTTAAAAAAGGAGAAAAATATGTGATATCCTACCGTACCTTCTTAATACTAATAGTTGATAATATTCAATAAGTTCTATTATTTAACTGTAATACTCAACAAACATTTAATTTTTCAAACCTTACTCCAAAGGGTGATCCGGAAAAAGAAAGAAAATGTTATTATTAACCCAGATATCAACAAAATGATATGATGTATCCCTCGTTAAAGCAGATATTTCCTAAGCCTAGTTTGATTTTTGATGATTTAAAAGAGAGAAAAATATGTGATATCCTACCGTACCTTCTTTAATACTAATAGTTAATAATATCCAATAAGTTCTATTATTTAATTGTAATACTCAACAAACATGCAATTTTTGAAACCTTACTCCAAAGGGTGATCTGAAAAAAGAAAGAAAATGTTATCATTAACCTAGTTGATAACAAAACTAATGTGAAGCATTCTGTATTGAAGCAGACATTCATTAGCATAGTGTGTCTTATGATCATTTGAAACAGAGGATAACATGTGATATCTTACCATACTTACGTTTATACCTATATTAAACGATATCCTACGAGTTCCATTATTTACTTGAGATACCGAACAAACAAGCAATTCTTGCAACCTTACTTCGTAGAGTAATCTGAAAGAAATGTTAATATTAATTTAAATTTTGACACAATGATGTAATGAAAATTTAAATACCTGTTTATGTTTCCCGTCGGTATACAGGTACCTAGTAAGGTAACGTTCTGAACATTCAGTATGAGGAACAATTTTGATGGTTACATTACTTCCATTTCACTGATTTTAATCACTTACACTCATTTTTGAAGACTGAAAGTTTTTTTAACAGTAATTTTTCTTTTTGAAACATCGATGGACTTCATAATACGATTTGAAACACCTTACTCCATACGATTACCAAAATCTTTTTCGAGTTCGAGAGATAATGCTGGTGAAAAAAACATTCCAATCTTGCGGATCAGCTTGAATCTTACGTAGTGCCGTTCGCAAAGTGCTGCGGAAAGATTCCTGCAACTCGGACTTGATTGCGAAGTATTACTTTTTGCAGAATATGAATTTTCGTACTGTGCTCTCCGAAATGATGCACTCGATCGTTGATCCAGTTTGACTAGGGTTTTCCCATAAATTTTGTCCTATCTGATAATCTATTGCTTTCAACTGTAATGCTCTACAGTTCGATGGAGTCTGCCAAAAGGTTCGATCATAAAAAACTGCGAATAAGGTCCTTAAATTATTCATGTAGACGTTAAAGTAAGTTATACGGTAAATTGATAAAGATGCGAAGAGACAAAGTATAAACGTTTCATTGTTACTGTCTTGAAACTGAAATATTTTTGAACTGATAAATTTGTAAGAAACAAAAAAAAATTAAATGTCGAACGAAGTCCTGAACAGACCCACAGACCGTTGCACTTTTTACTTCAATCATCACCGTTCACTCGTCCAATTCGCAAGTTTTGTTCATTCTCAGACGCCAGCGTTCGTACGTCGTCATTTGGCCAACCCGATAAGCCGTTCAATTTTTTGGAATTACATGTCTTGACTTCGATACAAGGTCCCGGAACAGACCTACAGACCGTTACAGGCTTCTCGTGGCATACACTTGTCGCAAATGTACGAGAATCGAACTTTGGTCCGTTCGTCGGCACATTAGACAAGTGCATTGCTTAGTAGGAAACCTGGGTCCATCGCGGGTTATGTGAACTCATGTGCCTGTTCCTTAATGGCTGAATTTTTGATAACAAGTACAATTACTGGGTTAACCCTGTAAGTTTGGCTTAAGGGTTTCTTCCAGGACCCTGTCACTTTTTACTTCAATCATCACCGTTCACTCGTCCAAGTTTCGTTAATTCTCAGATGCTAGCGTTTGCACGTCATAATTTGGTCAACCCGATAAACCGTTCAATTTTCTGGAATCAAATATCTTGACTGATCAAAATTAGGGTCCAGAACAGGCCCACAGGCTTCTGCAGGCTTTTCATGTAATACACCGATCGTAAATGTACGAGACAACGTTTGAACGACATGGTCTTCATGTATACCAGAGATGGACCGAGTCAGTGACCAAAGATGATAGATGCTGCTGAATCAATCACAGAGCAGCTCCAAAAAAGAAGTCAGTTCTTACACCTTTTGTTAGCGTTGTTAAAACAAGAGTCGTGAACACTCCTTCACAGGGAGTCAGTTCGGGATCCAGAAAGAACCGGTAAATTTCCAAAGGGTCTGGAACACAACTTTACAGGATATCACTACGGGACCCGGAAAGGACCAGTAGGGCTTTGACCGGTCCGGAACACACCTTTACAGGGCATTACTACGGGACCCAGAAAAGACCAGTCAAGCCTTGAAGGGTTTGGAACACACCTTTCCAGAGTATCACTACGAGACCTAGAAACGACCAGTCAAGCTTTGATGGGTCTGAAACACCCCTTCACCATTCTAAGGTCCTTTCGAGGACCAAGTAATTTGTCTTCGATGCAATAGATGATACTACTCTCAAAAATAATGTTCATTCAAGTTTGATCAAAATTGATCCTCAAACTAATTCATGATGATCATTATCGGCCTTACTCAATGAAAATCACCGTAGTAACGATGCAACAATTGGAGTGGTCCTGGCAACTACCACACCATAGAATTTGCATCATAATTCAAAAAGTAACAATATTTTCTCCAAATTTCCAGCTGAAAACTGAAAATATACTAGTTCTCCGAGTTTTTCATTTCTCTAATCAAATGTTGACAAACGGTCGTGGAAAGAAACTTTCCCCATTCCGTACCGGAAACAATCTTTACGTACTTAATTCAATGCAGGGAAAAAAGTTCTACAACTATCGATGAAATTGCTTCTGAAAACCCAATATAAACCTGGTGCCTATGTTTTTTATCCAAAAAAACATGACGAAAATTTTGGTCCCTAAAACAACCTCTTGATATATATATATATGTAAGCTTATGCGTCATCAAGCTTGGCCTTGTCGGTTGTCGACTGGCGCGCAAGAGTCAGTATGTAATCAGGCTTCGAGCTGTTAGCTGTTATTGTACGGAGGTAGACAAAGGGAGCTATCGGCAATTGTATTGATTCAGGTTAGTTTAAAGTTATTCGTTCACTGTAATATTATTGGCGTTTGCTAAATTGTATGTATTGTTAATATCACAGTTAATAACTACATCTTACAAGAGTTGATTCTTCACCTACACTTCCCTCCACCAAAGCCCCTGAATTTGTGGCTTACATATATATATATATATATATGTAATATATGTATATGTATATATATATATATGTAAGCCACAAATTCAGGGGCTTTGTATATATATATTGTGGCGCGCGAAGCGCTTCAGCGACCGATTTCGGGTTGCGTACCCCTGAAGGGCCGGGGGGCCTGGCAAGTGGCCGGCCTGCGAGCCACCTCTGACCGGCAGTCAGCTAAGTACCGTGATACTCGACGCCACGTGTGAGCCGGGAGTGCCCCTTTCAGCGTGAAGAGTGAAAGTGTGTGCGAGTCTTCGAGGGAAATAGTTGCGGAAAAGGATAAATTTACTAAGCTAATAAATGTTATTCTGTTCAACCCAATATCAGTTGCATCCCATAATTATTTGATGGCCCTCTCCTACATCCGACTTCCTTGAGATCATCACAAAAACTCGCTGCGGTAGCCGTGCCTCAGTCCGCGGACACACGACCCTCGGGCCGAGAGTCTCCCGGGGTTAGCCGGCATCTCCCAGTTTGGTTCGAGGCTGGATAAGTAAAATCGCACTCGACCTGGCGCCCAGAAGAAGGACGGTGAATATAGCTTCGTGCCGGCGGGCCGTGGAACGCCGGCGCACACTTTAATTTAGGTGCTTAGGCCCGACTTGTGCCCCTTGTCGCTTTCGTGGATTCGCTACACGATTGCGGGGAGGGTGTTTTGCCACAATATATATATATGAGGTATTCCATCCCAAGTGTGTAAACCCGTGACCCTCACCCTCTCGAATTTAAAAAAATTTTTTTTGATATGATCGCATTGAGTCTAAAAGACACCCTCATATTTTTTTTAGATTTTTTCAAACATCCCTCATTTGAAGAAAAATGATAAAAAAAAAACTCCATTTTTTTTAAATCTGAAAAAATTCTCAAAAAACCGTAATAACATATAAAACTTTTCAAGCTATCACCCGTAATGGGCAGATTTTTTAAATGTGTTTTACAAGCTATTAACGTTCACAAAATTCCAAAAAATTCTCGAATAGCTCACCTTAAGCAGATATTGAATTATTTCGGTAATCAAAATAAATTTTATATTATGAATTATGAACTTTATATTCATTTTGAGTACCGAAATAATTCAATATCTGCTCAAGGTAAGCTATTTGAGAATTTTTTTGGAATTTTGTGAAGGTTAATAGCTCGTAAAACACATTAAAAAAAAATCTGCCCACTACGGGTGATAGCTCGAAAATTTTTATATGTTATCACGGTATTTTGAGAATTTTTTCAGATTTAAAAGAAATGGCGTTTTTTTTGAAATTTTTTTTTTCTTGAAATAAGGGATGTTTGGAAAAATCTAAAAAAAATATGAGGGTGTCTTTTAACTCAATGCGATCATATGAAAAAAAAATCAAAAAAATCGGAGAGGACGAGGGTCACGGGTTTACACACTTGGGATGGAATACCTCATATATATATATACCGGGACCATCTCTAGAAACTAAACAGGAACTGCGCATGCGCCAAATGATTCAATTTCATTGGTCAGCGAAATTGCCCCGCGGAGTAATTTTCGTCAGCTAACCAAGGCGACCAACGTACACGAAATGTGACAAGGCTCTGAATATCTCGCGCGTAAAGTAGCGTATTGAGGTTATGTTGATATTTATTCCTACTTATCGTGAATTTTCTAAGAAAAGTGTCATTCAGCAATACCGTAGTTGATATTAGCAGATATTTAATCGACACAATAAAGGCGTCAATGGAGAAACAAATATCAAAAGCTACAGAAATTGGATCAGTTATTTATTGAAAGAAGAAAACTGAAATTAAATGTGGAACGTCATCAACGAGTGGGAGTCTAGACAAACTGAGGCAGGTTAGTAAAAATATTGTTTATTTCAAACAGATTCTTTATTTACATAAAATTAAAAATAAATGGATTGTTGAAACCCAGTAGAAGGTTGCTCCAGAGTAGATTTGTTACAGTGCAGTGCTCCGGAAGCCAGTAATCAGTGCCGATGAACATGAAATATTAAAATAAAATCAGTAACAAGGAATAAAAAAAATAGTGTATCTTGAAACACAAAGCTTAGAAGTACAAAAAGTAGCAATTCGTTTTTCTGTCGCAATTTATTGAAAATAGTGGTATCCAAAACAATTAGAAGCTCTTGTCTGATGATAATATCTTTTAATATTTTCAGGTGGGAAACAACCATCATCGAAGCGAGACTAAAGTTGTCAGGCGTTGAAGCGTGTAAGTAAATTTCTGATGCTATGATATTTGCATATGACAATATTTTCACATGTATTCAATGATAAAATTCGTTGGTTCTGACAGACTTAAAGTTTCAAGTTTGGATAATAGGATGAAAATCATACCTTACCTGATGGTCAAAACGTTTTGGTGGCTAGGACCCTAATTTCTCGATTGGTGCCACCGTTCCAACCATCGAACCTGGTTGTTCCGTTGTTCCATTAGACAACAGGTATCCGAAGGAATTTCTTCTGGTCATTGCCACCTTCTGAACATCAGTCGTGGCAAAATTGCAGAGCACGACACGCTACAGATCATGGTGTTTGAATATTCCATTATTTTAGATCTATCGAGCCAATAGTAATAAGTTTGTTATTCAACAATTGCTGCTAACTAATTTTACAGAGCAATCATTCCGTGCACCATTGTAATCCAAGCAGTATTATTGGCCCACATTATTTTTCAAATTTTATTATCGGCAGTTTTGATATTTTATTTTTCACTCTCTTGGTATTCAATTCAGATGAATAGTGTTTCAAGTGTTAAATCAGATTCCAAGGATGAATTTTGATGTGTAAACTGAACCAATCTCAATCTAAAAATGTTGGATAACTTCAGTTGAAAATGTCTTTAAAGTCAATATTAATCGACAGTATCATCTGACTAGCTAGTTGCAGCTATCATCCGTGCTTGAGCCTCGTTCAACCCCAGCAAGGTCTAAGGAATGCATTCACTTACTAGTACACGTTACAAATGATCACTTTGTCTACAATAGGACTTACTTGCTGGCTAACTTTTTTATGATGAATCTTTATCAGGGAGTCATCCGGTAACTTATTGAAAGCTTGAAACCAGATTCAATTTTATACTCTTACAATGGTCCTTCATTGAAACTGAGAGTTTGTGAATCTCCATTTATTACAATTAATTCTGCATCCCATGTTAACACTGTTCGAAACAAAAAATCTCATCCTAAGATTGGAAATGGAATCTGCAATGCAAAAGTTATCTAGTGGCACAAGTTAAAAACAAAGAACCTTATAACGGTTTCTGCGACAGAGGGATTCCTTCCGGACATTCATGTTACTGGATGATGTTCGGAGCACTATGAACAAGATATTGTATTGGATCTAGGTTTGAGTAAATATTTTCATGAACTTCAGTGAAAATTAGATATTCATTTGTTTCAAAGGAACAAGGGGTACAATGTTGAATCCGATAAGTCAATATTTTCATATGAATGTTCTGAACATTACTCTAAAACATGATTATCCTTAAAGTTAATTACTGAGGCACATTTTGAAAATGTTGATTTTTAACTTGTGTCACAGAATGTTTCTGAGTTTTACTCTTCGGATTAGATTTCTTTAGATTAGATTTGAAATTGAAAGAAACCGTAAGATCTACAACTTCCTTTTCCAACCAACAAAAGTGGCCGATGATCTCTGCATGTGTCACGAATTGAATGGGAAGAGAAGACATCAGCGAACAGCAGAGATGCTATTATTTTGGCTGTATTTTCTGTTGAAAGAAAAAAATTTCATTGTTATTCTTAATGTATGAAGTAATGAAAATGATTGAATAAATTGTCCCCACCTACCTGCTTCGTTTCTTCCAAGCACCCAACATTTGAACAGATTTCTTGTTTCAATCGAATAGGACGAATTTTCAAAGAGCATCAGCATTAAATTCCGACCGTTCTTTGAACAATCAATTTTCAATAACAAATGCTTCCCAAGCCTTTCCGAGTGACTATCTGAATGACTTGAGATTCTAACCTCAAAAATGCATGTGAACTACATCGCCGACAGAAACAGAGTTTGACAGCAGGGTCTCGGGGTGGCCAGACTGCACGGACGGCGGATTTAAATTCGCGCATGCGCAGTTCCTGTTTAGTTTCTAGAGATGGTCCCGGTATGTATATATATATGCTTTTGTAGGATGCCTGACAAAGAGCTGTTGATACCTGTGTTGTTATACATTCACCGGGGAATACAAACGGGACTTTGAAAACTCGAGAAAATTGTTCGAGCGTTGATATCCGTAGAATATTAACTGGGATCTGTTATAAATCACGATTGCCCCTACATATAGGTTTGAAAATTTATATTCAAGGTTTTTACACGTTAAACTTTCAGGAAAAATTTGTGCCATACTGTAACAAATCATTGAAATTCCGCATAAAATGTTACAATTTTATAATAATATTATACGTATTTGACCCTTTCCACGGGTATTGCGTTATCGGATTTCTGTTTCTAGTCATTAAAATAACTGGTCAAAAAATTTTTCGGCTGTGAACAATCGTTAACAACATTAAAAAAAACCTTCTCCTTCACGACAGTATGACGACTATTTAGACCCGTGAAAACGGTATGGTGGTAACGGTAAAAAAAAAAAAAAAAACTTACCTGTTTCGATCAGTATGGCGGACTTTAAGCCCCACCGCATGAGTATGGCATATTGCTTCCACCGGATTTTTTTTTCATAAACCACCGGAAAACACAAGATTTTTTGTGTAAAAAAATCATTCAAAAACCCCAATTTGTCCGACATGTTCGATTAATCGTTATGCGATAACGCCCCGACGACCAGCGCTATCATCATCATTTTCCTTTCATTAATTATGTAATTCGACCCCTCAAGGGGTGCCATACTTGTGAAAAATAAGATACTTCCTACGTGCACCATCTCCCGGTCTATGAATGATCATTTGCTGTAATGGTAATTCGTTTTATAGGGCAAGAAATAGGTGTGTCTATTGCGCGTAGTGTAGTGTCATTCGGTGAATATGGGGGCCACCATACGATATCACATTTCTCCGTTTGCAAAACATGAGCACAAGGGTTCGTTATATCAGAGTCCTGGAGAGGTATTTGGTGGGTAGAAAGAACGTCACGTGGTTGATATCACTGCGAACGTTGGGCAGAGCAGTTCATTTGCTGAAAATGTCATGCGGTTGATAACGCACCGGACTTTGGACTCGAACAGAACGTCACATGGTTCGATATCGTGGGAACGGAATGTCACGTGGCTTACCCCAGCCATTCTCGGAACTACTGATTGTCGAATGTCACGTGGTTGATATCGGGTTGACGAAAACAATTCTTGGAACTATCTATTGTGAAATGTAGGGTGTCAGATATCAGACCGCAAGCCGCTCAAGTTTAACTGGAACATTCCTGAGATGGGTAGTGGAGGGTTCTAGGGAAAATGTCGGTAAGTGTCGGTAACAGGAATCTTTGAGTAGAATGCCTCTTGTATCACTACTTAACTCTGGTATTATTTGAATTTATGCAATCGATTCTGTGCTCCGACAAACGTTTTTCTGACCAAAAGTGCATGGGACATCTGTAGCATAACCAATCACGCCCGTGATGTGAAGAAATTTGTGAATTTGTTAATCGAGATAAATTTCTAATCCAAGCCAAATGATGTATTGCATTCTTTTCATAATTCTCTAAGTCATCATCATCATCATCATCGTCTTCATCTACATTTCCAGTTTGTACTACTTGGAGGTGAATCACAGGATTTTCAGACTTATTGCGGCTCAAGTAAACTGGTGCAATTTCACTACGCTTTTGCGTTTTTGTGTAATCTATTTCGTGAACATTTATTGGCAAACTGTTGGGTTTTTCAGATTTTGGAATATCATCTGAATTCATCGAAAAATTCAAACCGTCATATCGTAGCACTGAGCTGGAATGTGAATACGAAGTGATGACGCTAGGATCATTGTGTGATGGAAAAAGGGCTGCGGTGACTGATCGGAGGAAGCAATACGAGACGTTGTTTCTCACGTTGACGACAGCCTCCTCAGCTTGAATGCCCCTTAGTAGTTGTGTGTACGTTGACACACCACCCTGCAGCGGCACGTACTTGTTGATGTTCACTGTTAAGTTTATTATTTCGAGCAACGTCCAGCCAGAATCCTTCTCTTGAAAATCTTCCACGTTTGCCAATACCTTATCTTTCACATTCCCATCGAACTCCTCGTGTACGTTTGTTGACTGAAGGATGATTCCATTTTTGATGTTAAAAATTTTCGTTCCTTCTACTGTCTCGTCGTTTTTCACAACACTGAATTCACACGCTAGGATACAGTTTGTTTCCAAATTTCCAGCCTTTTGTACTGCATTCTTTAATCTTGTCACAATCAGGTGTTTAACATCCTTCAAAAAATCGATCAAATCCTTGTAACGTAAATTGGTAACAGCTCCGGTTCGAATTCGACTGTCGAAAGCTGAATTCCAATCATCGCATCGTATTTAATCATTCCTTCGTTAGTTGCGCAACCCAGCGCCGACTTTTTGAATCTGTCAGAATACTTTTTGAATCTGTCGGAATTTGGCTGTGAATGACTCTAGGATTTAGGCTGCTGTTTCAATTTAAGTCTTCTGGCCAATCGATAAGACTTCGCGTAATATCTCATTTAAAAGCCGAAGATTCTGAGTTTCGCACGGAGTCTACTTTTGAATTTCGGTTGGTGATGATTTTTCAGTTAAAGTTTTGAACGCTGTTTCCATGATTTTAATCAATCTCAAACACTTATCAGTCTCCATCTTTTTTCGTGCATGAGACAAAGCTGCAGTAGTAAAGTTTGCTCCAGAATGACTGATGATCGACTGCAGGATCCCTTTCAAAGTTAAAAAATGTATCAAAATTCAACGAGGAAGTTGCACATGTCTCATGTACGAGCGCTGTGGTAGCGAACAACTCATCAGATGTATGAAAAAAATGAAATGTACATACGATGCTGTCCACCTTCAGCGACTTGCCATACACTGCTTCTAGTGTTGAGTTGAAACTTTGATGAATTCTACGTAAAAGTGTTGAGTGAGATCAAGGTAATGTCATATCTATACCCTACATAGAGATGTTCTACGCTTTATGAAGTCAGTTCTGTGCAAGCTGCCGTACAGCCAAGGTGGGTGATCAGAATTCGTGCAATTGCTCAAGTTCTTACGTTCATTGTTCAACTCGTGGATTTTACTTTGATGTATAAAAAAATAATTTATCGTCTGTTTTCTGACTTCAGTAATACAGCAACAACAACAACAATAACGACAAGATGGAATACGTTCATCTTATATCCGCTGTCAAAATTTCCCTCGAGTGGGCAACAAGGTTGCCCATGGAAATTTTAAACGAAGCTGTGAATTTTGCTATAGCCGCGTACGATGACGATCGGGTGATATACCTTATGCAAGCAGATGTGTCGACGGAGCTGATCAAGGAAGATGATGGAAAGTGGTGAATTATCAAAGTGTAAGATTAAGTATATTAACAATTAATTTTTTTTATTCATAATTAGTAATAGTTTGGGATTTGAATTTTCATTTTTATTTTCTTATTGCGGATCGCTGTGGTGGTTCACATTACACACAAAAACTTATCTCAATTTTTCTAAAAAATGTACTATGAATAAACGAAAAGTGTAAACATTCATATAATTGATTCTGATAATTATTGATTTTCAAGAAATCCATTTTTTCCAGCTGTTTCAATTTCCTGCATTCATTATTTATTAAATATTTAAACGTTTTAACTCCCTTGTAACTCCGTTGAGCTCTAACTTTTGATTCATAACTCTCTTTAATTTCTCAATGTTTTTCGCAAACTTGTCAATTTTTTCTTGTAGTTCAGCTTGGTTTGTCGTTTACTTCACGAGTGGCGAAGAATCAATGCAATACCACCGTTCTAAATTAAATTTTCGACTCTTATAACCACATTTATCCCCCACTATGCATATGTTATAATCATTTATTAGATCTATTTTTATTGTTTATCAACGCAGATGTGGATCTTGAACCTTACAGATTTCAACGATTTACTGATGTATGTACATCATGTCGATATTTGTCAGAGCATTCCGAGAACTGTTTATCTTCATGAATTCTGAGAGTTCGTTTAGGGTAGCAGCAGGTTGCAGAACCTTTCATGTTTTGCCGATTGATGCAGATCGGTAGCCATCACGTCGGAGGATTCCGAGAACTGTTTTTTTTTTATAATTTAGGGGTCGAAGTTTCTACAGTTTCAACGTTTCGCTGATCATCATAAGCTGGTTGACGTCACGTCATACGGTTCGCTGGTTTATCCGTCATCGATGCAGGTGTGAATCTAGAACCTTCAGCATTTCGCCGATCGATGCAGGCCGCTCAACGTCATGCTGCTACTTGTCAGAAGATCCGTTTATTTCCTGCTAATTCAGCTTTGATGCCGATGTGGATTTTGACGTTTTTCCGATCGACGCGGGCCTCTCATCGTTCCGTCGCAACTTGTCAGATGATTCCGAGAACTGTTTGTCTTCCGACATTCTGCGAATTTGTCGTTGCGAACTTCTGAACGTCTGACTCCCTCCGCATGAAGAATCCTCTAGGAGTTGACTCACGGTGAGAGACCCTTCTAAAAGGTGGGTCTCGTCGACCCGCATGAGTTGACGTCTACCTCTGGATCTTGCTTTATGCATTTCAGTAAAAGGTTGAGAGCGTGAGACCGATGATGACAACTCAAGCAAGGGTAGAACGCCCCGATTCATTACCGATGCAGGTAGAAAAGTAGCGCTCATGTGGATAATTTTATCATAAACGATGGACGTATACAGCGTGAAACAGATGATTTTTTTCTTATGATCGACATGATGGTAACGCAGAGCGTAGAACGGTTGATGGCTGACTATGTTGGTCGCGGTGGGGAGAACCCCCTCCACCTCCCGCCGCGCGAAAGAAGGTTCATCTCCACGCTATGTCGGTAAGGTAGGGATTTGCCTCTAGAACTCTCCTTTCTTTCCTATTCTAAAGGCCAATGGAAACGTGCAGAAGTCGTCATTCCCTACGTGTTCGTATCCCCTCTGTGTGCTGAAAATTAATTGGCACAAATGTCGGATAACTCACAGCAGAAAAAGTAAACATTTTATTGCTTCTGATCAGTGCAAAAACTCCTTCTGCACAAGATTCAGGTTTACTGTTACTCAACAGATAAGCGTTTCGTATACCGCGATTCCCGTTCATGTCGAGAGGAACAAACCGATATGCGATGACACCAGAGAATCACACAAGCGTCATGTGAGAGGTGCCAGAAGAGAGGAAATTGCTAGGGTACTTGTTCACTGCCCGTCAAGTAAATGCAAATTGAATCAGTTAGCATCGGTGGATACAAACCAACTCAAAAATAGTAACCTGAACACTGCCTTGAGCTCACCAATATTAGATAAAATTTCTAGTGCACGTAACTCGAAAGATGATTTGGATCCAGATTTCACCACGTTTTTGTCGAAATTGTTCGATGAGCACAAGAAGCAATGGTCACGTACATTTGTCGATGGTCACATCCAAAGCATAATATTCAGGCCATTCTCAATCATTATGTTTACAGAGGCACAACTAAGGTTAGTAGCATCTATAAAAACTCGAATATATCTTCATTTGGACAGTAAAAGGCCTATTATTGCACGACCTAAATGGTCAGAGAAGCAAGTTTACTCGTACTCGTTAATTTTACCTGACAACAGCAAAGTAGGAGCCTTTCCAGTCGTAGAATATATCAATACAGAACACTGTATTGAGTCAGAGACGCAAGTTTACTTGTACTCGTTAATTTTACCTGACAACAGCAAAGTAGGAGCCTTTCCAGTCGTAGAATATATCAATACAGAACACTGTGTTCCGAGTATCAGTAATTTTTTGATGTGAGTTGACTTTATCCTCAAAAAATTAAAAACGCGCCGGCCAGTAGTCGACAAGATCGAGACTGACTTCAATCTGGCGTTGTTATAGCCTGCCTCGTTAGCTTTCAATAAAATGTCGATAGTTTAGTATCTGAAGCACGTGTTTGACGTACACAAGGCAGGTTGCGAATATGGGGTAACGATTCTGCACTCCTCACACCTCATACATACCATAATCAGAAAAATAAACTTTATTCGTGAGGCATAGCTGTCAAGAACGGGTAGCCGTTACCGGAGTGACAAAATTGATTCACTGTGAGAACATGGACGAAGCTATTGCAATATTTTGTTTGAATGCTTACCGTATTTGGTGAAAAAAGTAAAGCACCTGATTTTGATACGTGTATGCAGGAAATAACCAACATCGAAGGTTTGCCAGAATAGCCGATTGAAAACGATTTCTTGGATAATTGTAAATTCAGCGACGAAGAGGATAAGCCGAAACATTAGACAGTGCGTCATCAATCTCCGTATTATAAGGCTCTTCAACAGTTTACAATACGACGATGCTGAGCACTGAGGAAAGAAGTGGTGAATTAAATTAATTGGATCTCGTGATTTCTTAGTATACTTACTGCACTACCTACTACCGTACTACCCGCGGTGGTCAGTAATTGATGTGAAACAGTTGAGTGTTCTTAGAGATTCTAACGCGTCAGTGGAAAATTGGCAGAAAGGTATTGAGTGCTATATGTTTGACGGTAAAACGAAAATCCCAGCTACTCGATTCATTGAGAGTCGAGAAAAATACATGAAACCACGTTTAAGCAAAAGGCAGTACTCACTAAAAACATCGCGGCAAAAACTAAATAAAAAAAACTACAAAAACCAGCCGCTGCCATTGCTCGTGGTAGAATCTGGTCGACAAGTGGAAAGCATGCGTAGCATCACACCCGAATAAGAAGCTCCCGATCATAGCGAGGAATTTTGGCTACCCAAACAAAGGCGCAGGCTGAATTTTCATCTTCAAATGTCGAAGCTTATTTCAAAAACTCGAAGTGGTAACGCGGGTCGTGAAGCAGTAGAAACGCACAGTGTTGATGTAAGAGGAGTGGATCGCACAGAGATCGAAGCAGCGGAAACGAACCGTGATGATGTAAATGAAGTACATATACGTGATGGACGTTCAAGTACACGCTCGGAATTGAATTGCGTATCAGAATCTGGGCAATCCACAAACAACGACATAACTGAATCGGATGAAGGTTAACCTGGCAATATGGATAAAATTATTCAACAGGTCGCTAGAATATACGACAGGATTCCCAGCATTGTATCAAGAGACTGCTGGAATGTATCTAGATGAACATACTTTCTCATAAGTGTTACCCGGTTAATATTTGGACGATGAAGTTCTTAATGCATTTGACGTAATCGTGTAGAATGAAGCATAAGACCGTGGTAGCAACTTCATTGCATTTGAAACCCTGCTTGTAGCAAAACTGTTGGACGGAAATCTGAGTCCCGGCTTTCAAAAGTGGGTAGCTGCGAACCACGTATGCGACTTCGATGTCTGGTTGGTACCCGTGCACCGCCGGCAACATTGGTCCTTACTAATTGTTGATTTCAGTGGAAGGGTTTTCGTTTATTCAGATTCGTTACATGAAAATCCGCCTCCTTATTAAATAGATAGATTTTCATCGTTCATTACGAAACAAAAAAGGCATAATGAAAAAACTCCAAACTGGTCCGAGTGGGCAATGTTTGCGCCCAACGATGTTCCGTATCAGTATGTTTATGAATCCAGAGGTGATACATGTGGCGTTCACGTTTGTACCTGGGCTAAGTAATATCAAACTCCGTAGCTCTAAAATTTTATGAATTGGACATGGATGATGCGCATAAGGGATCGCTAGGATATTGGTCGAGACGGCAACAAGTGACGTAGAGGGTAGAAAACGGATCAAAATTCGCCAAAAAGTGACAGAAGATGAAAGAGGTAAAGTAAATAATGAAAAAAATCAGGATCGCAACATACAGGAAACCGCCGTGTGCGTTTCTTTCAACATTGGCACATTGCCCTTCATTTTGAATGGAACATAAGATGATGTCAAGGAAAAAAAAATTTGACCGCTAATCTGAAAATTCTATGGGTAATCCAAATCATAAAGATAATTATAGTACTCAACTATCGTAATCGCGTATCAACTAATATCCGGCCCAACATGTATTTCGTAGGAAAAATCTTCATGCATCCCCCCCCACCATCATCCCGTAACCGACATCTGGCATTTTGCAATAAATTTTTTTCTCAAGAATCCCATATCTGTGACAGATTTATTTAAACAGCGGTATCTAGCATTTGTGAGAAAAATATTTATGCGCTGATTTATATACATTGTGACCCCCACCGTGTTCATTGTCGGCATCACCTGAAAGGCCGCATTTCCTGGAATTTTGTCAAGTGTAACGTTCTTTAACTCACAACTTCCCGCCATCTAACAAGTCTTGACAGGGATTTCGTCCCCCCCCGTCGCCCTCTTGCACCGCCACCGCTACCCAGGCCAGCCCGTAGAAATCGGGGGGACCCCCCTCGCAATGCCGCCATCTTGAGCCAGAACTCTTATATATACCCTACTGACGTCACTTTCGTTGAATTTATCATATTTTAGTAGTTATAATCTTTTATGTGATATACTTTCATCAATTTGCTTCCGTGCATTTTGCCCAAAATCCTTTGAAGAATCTACTTCATCTTTTACCAGATTGATTCATAATTAATCATCTATACTCTTTGTATTACGTGAGGATTCTTCACAATCTGTTCTCCCCCAACTATCCATCCTAATAATGTTTTTTGCAGTACCGGTTGACCTTTTGCTTGTGTTACTTGGCCTTCGCATAATAGTTTTCAAAATATTCCTGCTCCGACAAGCATATTAATATCTCCTGGTACATTGAAGTCTGGATCGGCTAGTATCATATTTTCCGGTATCTTGATAAGAGAAGTGTTCAATTGTACCTGCGGTAGTCTTTCTGTGATTTGTGGTAAGATGAGATAATCTTGTTTTACAGCGAACCTATCATTTAGTGATTCCAAATCTACGGTTACAGAATATTGTACTGCCATATTTGATTGACTTACGCCGCTAAAGGGAATATTCACCTTCTTGAATGGTAGCCTCAATTTCTGAGCTAGCCTCTTTGTAACGAAATTCAACTGCGAACCCGGATCTAGGAGTACCCTGCAGATGACGGGTTTATCTTCTACATCGTAGACGTAAACTTGCGCCGTAGATAAAATTACTCTAGAATTTACTTGTTACGTACAAGAAGCAACCGTTGCTTTTTCTGTTCGCTGATTCCCTTCGCCAGTTATTACTTGACTGCTGTAAGCCACCACTAATGTCGTCAGATTTTCATGCTTTTTGTTTTCTTGATGTTGCTGATCTTCTTTTTTGACAACAATTCTTCTTTTTTTTTTTTTAACAATTAGCGCAGAGCCGAAGCTTGTTTACCTCCTCCCATTTAGCTTGGGTTGAAAGTTTTTTAAAACCTTTGCATTGATTCGTGTAATGATTTCCCTGACAGTATTCACACTTCGGTTGTGACGTGGTAGCTAGTGAAACTTTCCTATCGAATTTTGTTTTCGATTTCTCTGGGAGAGGCCTTTCCTTAGCCATGATCTGTAGTGTTTGACATCTTAAGGTTAAGTACTCCAGTAACTCCTCAAACGTGGGTGCTTCTTCGATAGACTTTGCTCCAATTAATTTTTCCCATTGGTTTCTGGAATGAAAATCTAGCTTGTTCGTTACAATATGGATTAAAATCATGTCCCAGTATTCAATAGGCGCACCTAATACCTTTAGCGCTTGTGTATGACTTCGCATCTTAACTAAGAGCTTATTCAATGCATCATAATTTACCTTTTGTATATCCGCTATATTCAATAATTCCTTCAAGTGAGCATCAATGATAATTCGACGATTGTCATATTTAGCCTTTAATAATCTCCATGCTTCCTTGTAATTGTCTGCTGTCGTCGACAGTGCTGCGACCACGCTTGCTGCCTCGTCGTCCAATAACCCTCGCAGATATTGGAACTTTTAAATATTCGATGGATACGTTTTATTATGAATTGTGGCTCCAAAAGAGTCCTTGAATTCCGTCCACTTTTGATAATTCCCATCAAAATGCGGCAATTTAATCTCTGGTAATTTTACTCGTGAGGTATTGACAATGTTACTGGTGTTAGCTGACGGCGTAATAGTTATTATCGAGTTCAGTTTTACTTTAGCAGTAGCTTTCACCTTATAGTAGTTATTTTCGAACTCTTCGATCTCTTTCTCGTCTGCTTGTTGTTTTTCTTCTAATTATCAGCATTTTCTTCGGAATCGTCTTCAATTCTGACGTGTGCAATTTTTATCTGACAATCCTTGAACTCCTTGAGGATTGCTGGTAGGTTTTCATATCGTTCTTGTAGTGACTCGAAATCATTTGGTTGAGCATTTTCAAGGCTTGTCTTGAACCTAGTTAATTTGCCTTTAATTTGGCCGCGTTGATAAATAAGCTTCCTCAACTGAGCCATGACGTAATTGATTTGAATGATTAGAAAGAATGTAAACAAAGAAAGGAGTGGAGAGGAAGGTCGGAGTCTCACTCACCTGGTAACTGCGTCTTGTTTGGTTTTACCGTCCTCCTTTTTTTTCACCGTCCGCTCCTCGCGTGGTTACTGCGTATCGGTTTGTTAAATCTTCTTGATCGATAATTTGCGTTATGTGTCATACATTCCCTGTTGTTAAGCGTGGCGTTTTGTTTTCGTATGCGACAGAGAAGATGAAAGAGTGCGATAGAGAGAGAAGAAGGACGCTACCTTTTTCCCGTCGTATTAGTTATTAGTTTTAATGTTCATTTATAAGAAACACAGATATATGTATTCTTTCACCATTTTTGATTAATTTAATTTGCTTAACACAACTATTGCCACTTGATTAACTGATAAACGTTTCTTTGTATTCCAGGTACGCGGACCTCGTGTTTTCTTCGTCTTCGTTTGCGTTTAGTTATTCATTCGCCTGTATACCCGATTAGCCGCGGATCCGGCTCGAAGGACCATTTTTATGTTGAAGAACACTCAATAAAATACACTTTTATTGTATTATAAAGGATTTGTCGAATGTTAAATCACTTTATTATCACATTATATTATCTGTTGTGCTTCTCCTCGTTCTTGTTTACAAAACGCCATTACGCTACATTCCTTTTTTTTCAAGTCTACCAACTCATTTTCTATAAAACAAAAACTAAAGGCAGTTGCCGACTTTCACAAACTAAATCCCTAAAAAACTACGTACACGAGTGATGAGCATGAGCTCGCTACGACATATATGTATAATATGTGTCTTCACTAGGAGGTGCCGTCAACAACTGGGATTCTAGAGAACAACGCTTGAGCTTTGAATTACTATTTCAGAACCCAAAAGAAAAAGAAACACACTATAATCACAAATGAAGTAAAATTGTCAAATCTCTACACACTACATTTGATAAATAAAAAATTTATTGGCTCTGAGGAATGTTAATCACTAATCTTACAATTCATCTTGTTTTCATCGCTAATTGGATGGTTCATAATCGAATTTCTCACAGGTTCACTTTCAAGCTCTGGTTGCGCGATCATTTTCAGATTATTCAAACTGTTTCTGTTGATTTATTGAATAGCATGAGTTCCGTCTTTATTTATACTTACACGTTAAATCGTTTTCATAACTAAAATTTTGATTAATTGAAGAAATCTTGTTATTTAATAATACGTACAATGGTCGTATAGATTCACCGAATGCAAACCAAACTTCTCTGTCACAGCACGGTTTCACAAAAGGATCTCGGGAATGAGATTCAAACATTAAAAATTCATTATCAAGTTTTCCTACTGCTACTGATACTCCGTTGATCCTTCGATTCGATATTATTGTCGAATCGATGACAAGATATCATACCTCCAAATTCTAACTTATGAATCATAGAAATAATCACAATATTTGAATTGTATTAGGGTAAGCTTAATCGCGCGGAATTCCAGTGGTAATATACAATTCGTTTGTGATTTTAGGGAGATCGTCAAAAATTTTACTTGTTCGAAATAGTAAATTTGTTGCGATAGAAATTACCACAACTGTAGCACCATTAGCTGTGCATTGCTCAGAGGTTATAGAATATATTGTTATCCTGATGAAATGATCCTCGTGTAATTTCGAATAAGAAGATTTGGCAGGACGCGCAGGGCAGAAATCGGACAATGATTGACACAATGCACACGCAGGGAAATCTCGTTTTACATGGGGAGGGTAAGATGCTTATGTCACCGATTGGATCTATCTTTATTACACGTGTAGTTCATAATCAGAAGCATAACAGTGGCAAGTAGTAGGGTGCGCTTCTCAGTCGTTTTCAAGGAATGAATTAAATTAACTATCAATTGATCAGTAATCAAAATTAAAAATCAAAATTGATAATCAAAAATCAGTCTTTAGTACACCATCGATCTTCTGTAGCATGAAAAAATACGCGTGATTTGCGATGTTTTAAAAAAATCATGTGTATACAAAAATACATCATTTATAACTTGTGCAAGATGCCGTGATAAACATTGTTTTCCGTGCCTCTATGATCGATGTCAGTCCAGTTTGTGCAGTAATTCGTCACTCGAACAGTACGATAGTGAATAAAAAATACGGTTGAATAAATAGTACAAAATACTAGGAATAAAAGTGCAAGTTTATTCTCCAACTAAAAAAAGAAGTGATTACATTTTAATTTTCAGTTTTGATTATTGATTAATTGGTAATTCATTTAATAAATTTCTCGGATATGGGGGCGAAGCGTACCTTACTACTTGCACCTGTTATACTTCTGGTCATGACCTACACATGTGATAATGATGAATCAAATCGGTCATGTACGCATCTTACCCTCCCCTTGTTAGATTAACCGAAAATGAAACTAAAAAATGAGGTCTACAATTAAAATCTTCCAGACGTCACATGAGCAAATATTCTTCATCAAAAACACACACAAGTAAACACACCAAAATACTCTCTCAACGCCACAAAAGCGTGGTAATCCAAGGGCGCTCGAAAGAGCTATACTCGAGCACAAACAGCAGAAAAGGCCCATAAACGGCGGTATAATACCAACCTAGAATCTCCCACAAAGTGTAGATCAGGTGGCAAAAATGTCCATCCACTTTTCAACATAGGATGACTCGAAAACAGCTCGTCTTACAAAAAAATGCAGGAGATGAAAAAGTTTTATACTAAAGAGAAATTATGAATAATGACAATTAGTTCTCTTTACTGTATTGTATTCTTTAAATAATATAGTTTTAGAATCTGTTGAAAAAGTTGATTTTTTTGAAGTTCCAACTATATGTAAGACTTTGATTACATCTCTGGTACTTAATCCATCTAATGCCAGTAGCTGCTACGTGCCGCTGCCAGTATTCCGCACCGCCCTGCTGCCACTACGGCCGGCTGGGGCCGGCGGGTGTTAGGGCATGTGCTGGGGTGCGGTGAAGGGGGGAGGAAGGGGGGTGCCAACACCACGCACTAAGAACTAAATGGGGCACTAAGCGAACACAGTTCTCTGTAAGAATTATTACGAGTGCCAGGGCCTTTCCCTTAATCATGCGTGGTGTGAACTGGCCACGCTACATTAAAAACGCGTCAAAATGAAACATCAAATGCGCACCTTACAGTTATGTCGGTTAACCATGTGGTTGCTACCAGGAAAAAATGCCAAGAGGTGTGAGAGGCTCACCTCGACATCGCCTTGTCAAAAGACCATGTTGCAGCTCTGTGCTAGCTAGGCTGTTTTTGGACATTGAATTTTAATGTGGTCTGCCAATACGATTGCCATGATAATGCCACTTGGAATTAATGTAGCATGTGAGCTGGGCTTATGGAATAATATATATGAACATAATGATTGAATAGAACAACCCGTTGTACGACGATCTTCTGATAGTAAAAATACATGGGCCTTCTTAGTGTTGTCAGTCAATTTAAAGTCAGAACTGGGTTTGCGCTTCGGCCCTTATGGAGGAGGGCTTCCTCAGATATCGGAAGAATAAGAATTATTATGATGATTTTTCAATCAATATATAGTTCTGAGGAGCCCTCCCCCTTCTCTCCACAAGGGCCGGGACGTTAACCTAAAGTTTTACCTTTTAATCGACTGATGACACCGAGAAAGCCCATACATATATTTCAACGGTTGAGAACACACCTTCATTATGAGTAAAAATATTGAATTTCGGCAAACATATTAATTTTTGTCAGGGATTAAGATAAGGGCATGGATTTGAAATATCTATGCAAGCCAACATTTTTCTGATCTCATTTTAGAAGATAAATAAATGTAATCACAAACTACTTACAGCTGTGAGCCTCTTCGTCGACTGCGTCGGTCATCGTCAGGGACGAGGGCCGGCGCTTGGCACGCTGTGACTTCGGACGTCGGCGCCGCGTCGAGGTTTATTACTTTCTCTTCCTCCGCCTCCATGTCGTATGGTAGAACCGACTTGACCGCACGAAATGATGGTCGTCGTGAGGGCACTGATCTCTCTTCATGGTCCCGCGCACCTGTTGTAAAAGTTTGAAAGGCACGTTCAATAAGATAAGGATATTTCGTGGATATAAAAAAATGATCTAAAATTATATTTTTGTCCGAAAGATATTGCATGTATTGTAACGTGTCCAAATTTCGACCAAGAGCTGCTGTAGCTCGTGCGTATATTTGGTCAGTCAGTGTGGGATTTTTACCGCTCTCAGAGTGTTAGCAAAAATCGAAAATGAATAAAACTGCGGCTTTCCTTTATATTAGGGAAGAGTATGGACCGATCTTGCCGACCCTTGGGCCTTAGTCTTGACTATTTCTAATCCCTGCGCAAACTCGGGGTTTTGAAGCCAGAGTTGCGCCTGCGGAGACTTGGACTTCCGACCTAGAGGTGGTTAGCGCAGAGCTGTGGTTGTTCCTCCAAAGCCTGTCATACGACTCAGTTCGTCTGTCAGAGCTCTCAAGAAAGATGCGGGTGTTTTAACCCAGCACTTTCTTCCAATCTATCACATGCACTTGAGGTTGTTAATCTGAAGGCACGTCCCCTCCTCGATTCACCAATCGAGTCCTAATCTTGCCTAACACACCTTTCTAACAGACCAGGGTTTGTTAAGCCGTGGCTGTTTGTCAGATTTGGGATCCCTCGAACAGAATAGCAGACTCGAAGTTTGACTCCAGAGCTGTTATATGACGTGGAGTTAACCGAAACTGTAACCATTCCGATCGTTAAAACGTTGATCTCAGATAGTGAAACAGACTATTTTTTGTGTAATAAACGTTTATGGCAAGATAGGTAAACTTTAAATGAACAATACAAAAATAAAACAAAAAGTTACAATGATGAACAATACATCGATTTGAACATTAGCTGTGCAAGGATTGTCAGGTCCTGCTCCTGTGTTGAATTTGATGTTAGGTTGATTACTAGTCTTTTATATTTTCTCTAATTATCCGAGTCCGGTGACTCGCTAATTTTCTATATTCTTCCCTACTTTATCTACTCTCTCTTTTTATTTTATTGCCGCAGCTGAGTGCTGTACATTAACTCGAACTTACTATTTGAATTTGTCAATTTAATTTATTAATAATCTCCCCGAACTCTACTCTAACTTGAATTGCCGCAGTGGAGTGCTGTACAGCCACTCGGTCTTACTTCAAAAACTAATCTTCCTGACCTTGCCGCAGTGGAGTGCTATACTGCCACTCGATCTTATCTAATTGAACTTGTGTGACGCAGAGGAGACGCTGTGCTTCTAGACTTGGTGTTGCCCACAAGTGACGCAGCGGATTGTTGGTTTCCGACTGGGTGCCGATACCTGGTGAGGCACTTCTATTTATACTCGGCCGAGCTGGTCAGGCGTCGTCGATCTGGCTCGTCTATTGTGCGTCTCGTATTGTCGTGCGTCCTGTCTCACTCGTTGGTCGTGCGTCTTCGGTTTCTGTCGGTCGCGTGCGCCGATGTAACGGATCAGCCGTCTAGTTGACCGGCTGGTCGTAACAGTATCCTTTAACTTTTTAAAAATGAACACCTTCTTATTGAATTTTCTTAACAAAGTTTATAACTAGGTATTAAGCTGAACGATAGCAATAGTGAATTCGAAAATTTACGATTATTTCATGAATAAATGATGTTATTTTTTTTTCTTATTCAAGTATTTAGTGAGTCCATTTTCTGTTTTTACTTTTCATTACCTTTGATGATATGAGATAAGTATTTGTTTCGGTCGAAAATCACTTATCCTAATTTCAAAAAGTCCTCGCATTTTCCGACCTCTAGAATTCGAATAACAGGTCCTTAGAGAAATGTAGGTCTAGTCGCTTTGTCCGACAAACTCCACTGATGATCCCAGAAACGTTTTAATGGAAAAATCTGAGACTGACAGAATTTTACAACCACATAATAGGCAAGAAAAATTACCATGTTGCGTTTAATTTAAACTCAGGGTTCTATCGAAAATAAATCAATTTTGAATGTTTTCCGACAAACCTATACTTTTCCTCCCTATTCCCTTTTTTGTGGTGAACTATTATGTTTCTTCGGGTCTATTTATCTATTTTAATTTTTTTTTTTTATAAATTTGTAGTTTTTCACAATTTATGTTTGATTTTCTTCTAATACCTTTTTATTCGGTTGTCGAGTCCTGCCAGTTTTAGAGATCATTATGGAAGGTTGTCGGACAGACCGATAGACTTTTCCCTTTTCATGGTGATGAAAAGTAACACAAGAAAAAAACTGTTTTTTCGACTTGTTTCTCTTAGACCAATGTAAAGTCACTTTTTCGCTGAACTAGCAGTTTGGTAGGCTGTAACTTCGAAACGATCATTCCGAGAATGAAGTTTTGTTGGATTTTCTTTTGCGTTATTCAACTATTTAGTGAATTTTTTTTTCGGGGGGGGGGGGGGGGCTGTTATGAACCCTTTTTTCTGATATACCAGTACTTGGGCAAGTCATAGCTTCATGGTAAAGCAGTTACACCAAGTTATGCAGTTATGCTGCAAACTTATGTATAAAACAAGAAAATAAGTATCAACTCTGTTCGAGCTGTACATCTACAAGTGTACACTTAGACCCTAATTTAACGATTAGTCACAGGACCGGTTCTACGTGAAATCCTGGCAAATCGAGTTGGCGTACGCAACGCATATGGTCTATCTGGGCATCGGCGTGCATGTATCGTAACGATCAGCTGGATAGCCTATATCCAAAAGCCAGCAGCTCACAATCAGCTGTACATACGAGCGGTATGACGATTGATGGCGATTTTCGAAGACAGCCGAAAGTAGTCGACGACGCGCATACGAAGTCAGCAGGCACAGACAGGCCGAAGACAGGCTCGCAACACAAGGTCGGGGAATCGCGAAACTCACCATGGTGCAACGCGACAAAAGAGCCACAAGCAGTATAAATAGAGGTGCGCCAGAAGGCCTCCTTACTTTTCACTATAAGCAATAGTGGAAATCTTTGTCTACGATGAAGGCAGCTCTGGAATTTTCTGAGTGTGCGAAACTCATAACAAGAACTGGGTATTTTCGGGTTAGTGAGACTCGTCCTCCTTTAGCCTGGTAATAGAATGTCCTTTTCACCATTGATTTTTTCTCGATTTCAACTAATTTGACAAAGATGTCCACATCAACATGGTGTTCTTACAAGCTGCTATTTGCGATTTTCTCTCGAATGTTTTATCATTTTCGTGAATTGCTTTCCATAGTTTTCGGATGAATCAAACCAAAAAAGTGTTTTTCGCGAGGTGAAGTGTGGTCAAATTCGATGTGACATGTAGCTTAGTCAGATACAGATATGGAAAATCTGATAATTATTACTAATTGCTCTCGCATCGCTAATAATTACTTCATAAATTTTGTGATTCTCTCCCTCTTAGTGTACGAGACAACTGGGAAAAATGGGGCATTGCTTTGGACATTAGGTCGACGAGCAGTGAATACCAAATTGTATGCGATACAAAAAATTGTCAATTCGGTCCGAGTGACGAGTGCTTCTGATTTCTTCTCAATTGTTTATAAGCATGCCAACAATTTAAACATTTGCACCTGACTAATTATCGGAAAAATTGGAAAAAAACTGAATCGTAAGATTTGTTGGTAATGTAAACGAGCGGTCAATTTGTAATCGTATCCGAAACAAAAAATGTCATCTTGATACAAGTAACACTTGCTTCTGATTGCTCTGATTGAATACGATCTTCGATGTTTGCTCTGTTACAGATTTCCAGAAAACTTGCAAAACCACACCGACTCGTTTCGTAGCAGATCTCCGAGCAGTCACAGATACGAATTCGTATCGGTATCGAAAGAATAATGTTTTAATTTTTCAATTGAAAAAATTTCATGAAATTTTTCAAAATCTCAATTTTTTTAAAGCATTTTTCCAATCCCGTGATTTGCTCCGCCTAATTATCGAGAAAACTGTAAGAAGCCAGTCCAAGTAGTTCGTAGGTTATGTCAATGGGCGAGGTATTCAAAATTATATCCGGAACAAAAAATGTGGATTCAGCCCAATTGGCAACTACTTCTAATTGCTCCAAGGTTCCTTTTCAATCATCTACTAATTTTCTCGTGGCGGATAATATAACCTTGAATATAAGTATACGAGCGAGAAATGGCCCAGGAGTGTAGGGGACATATATATATGAAGTACGGATAGTTGCGTATACGTGGTACTTCCAATTGAATTTCGTCGTCACTTGGAGCCGGTATAAAAGAAGTACTTGTATAATCGCTTAATTTGCTTGGAAATTAATTAAACTATAATTAATAAAATTATTAAAAACTATACGTTTAATTAATTTTCATCGATTATCAATTTTTGATTATTTTCCAAACTACGAAAATTAGTTTATACATTTTTACGAACGATTTCTGAACAATTGGGAATATTCAGTTCGAAATTTATTTGAGTCGTCAGCCAAGTATGCGATAGTTTCAAATCCACCGTTACTCGACGCTGAACCACGTAAGGAGCTCCTGTTATTTTCTCACTTTTCTCGAATACTATAAATTGGTAAACAATTTGAAACGAATCGAGGAGCGATCAGATGCATTATGCACTTCGGCCAAATAATCATTTTTTACGTTGAGTACACGAGTTCGAATCTGTCGCGAGTCGACACTCGGCCTTGGAATAAGTTCGTTTCAGCTTACATTTCTTGAAAACTGCAGGGAAGCAGATAACAAAATTAGTGGGTAATCGAGAAGAAACTTAGGAGCAATTGAAAGTAGTTTTCACTTGGGCTGGACCGACATTTTTTTGTTCCGGATACAATTTAGAATCCTGCACTCGTCAACATAGCCTGCAACTTAGATTCCATGGTTTTCTGGAGATTTCTCGGTAATGGGGTAAAGGCAAATGACTAAACTTAGAGATGATTTATAAACAATCTCGAAGTTATGACGACCATATGTAAGTTAGGTCAAAATCATAATTTTTTCGGTTATATGTGTTCATATATGCAGCACCTATGAGCTTCCTTACGCAGCGAGTGTTGTTTGTTACGTCCCGGCAAACCTTTTTCGGTTTTCAGAGAGTAACGCGAAAACGTTTTATTTTACTCAACATCTTGAACGGTTGAGAGTAAGTTACAGCGTAATAAATAACGCAAAATATCATATTGCTTTAACCGACGAGTTACACCCCTCCTAGAAAAAGTCACGTACAGGCCTTCGTATTAAGTTTAACTTAGTGCCGTATTTAACAGTACCAAGAACATATGTTTCCATTTCGTCGGGGAAGGTCAATTAATGAACTGGAGACTCATATTTTTTTCATTCATCGACGTTTCGACAGGGTCTCTGCCTGTCTTCTTCAGGCTATTTATTTAGAAAACAAAAAGAAGGAGACTCCTTCGATTACATGTGTGTGACAATATCTATTGTACTAATTAAGCAGGATTAATTACGTTATATCTTTGATTTGTAAGTGTGGTTAATATTAAATTATGTACAGAGAATACGAAAAAGGGGACAAGAAACCAAAAAAAGAAAATACAATGTTCATAAACGGCTTACATTTTTGTGACTGTCCTTCATACCTAAGTCTGCCTGCTGCAGCGGTTACTAAGGAAGTGAATTTGAAATGCTAGAAACAATATGGCTGAACTCGCTATTCTGTGTATGACCATGGTGGTATTGATTATGGATCCGTGATTGATTTACGTATGTGGCGCGAAAATTTTAAATTTCGATGAAGTGAAGATCATAGAATACCTGAGTATGAATGGCTAAGATTCTGAATGTCAGTGCGTTAGTTAACTGTTGTTGTTCGCCATGTTGGATCCGCCATCTTGAATTTGGTAAATCTGACCTCAAATTTGTAGTCAGCGACCCCAAAAGCCATTGTATACCAAATTTAGTGATAATTGCTCGATTTTTTGAAAATTTGTCCGCCATATTGGAGCCGCCATCTTGAATTTTGTAAATCTGACTTCAGATTCGTAGTCAGCGACCCCAGAAACCCTTGTTCACCAAATTTAATCAAATTGATTGATTTTTCAAAAGTCGCGACTTGTCACTTCGTCTAAGCCGTCATATTACATTTTACCCGAAACGAAAATTTTTTTACGATATGGGTTTTGAAAGTAGAGTTCAAGACCTTTCATTTGGGACGTTGCAGACCTCAACAGGGTTCATGATACTTGTTTTATAATTATTTTAGTAAGAAAAAAGTGCAGGCCACGTACTTTTGGCGGCCATATTTGATCGGCCATGATGTTTCGGTGAATATGCCACTCAGATTTTGGAGGAAGACTTCAAGACCTTTCGATTGACCCCCTATGGACCTTTATTGGACCAAACCAATTTTGGGCAGCAAGGGGTCATTCGTTGAGAAAGAATGACTCAGGTGTATTGGGTATCCATTCTGAGCGAGTGTATCTCTGATTAATTTCATGTTGTTTTTTCTGAATTTAGGATGTGATAAGACGATACCCCTGTCAAACAATCCAATTGCCACACTTTTTTCAAATTGCGAAGGATGATGCGAATTAAAGTTGATGTACCGACCAGACCAAGTATCCTTCCGGTACCAATTTGTTGTGACAGAGCCATTATCATTAATTAGGTATGTGTTTAAAAAGCTGATTTTGTTCTCTTTTTCTAATTCATGAGTAAATTTTAATCTAGGATGAAAATTATTAAAAGCTGACAGGAGGTCTATGATTTCATCTTTGTAAACAGATGTGATAATGTCGTCGACATATCTTTTGTAAAACGGTAATTCAAAACTAAATGAATTTATGACTGTCTGCTCTAGATTTTCCACAACTACATTCGCCATTACCGGACTAATCGGTGAGCCCATCGCAACTCCAAAAATTTGTTAAAAGAATTTGTCTTCATGTTGGAAGTATGTGGAATTTAGACATAATTTAATGGATTCTATAAATTCAGTTTTTGGAATTGCGGTGTGCTTAGCGATGTCCGTCCATTTATCACTAATAATATTAAGCGCTAGATCTACTGGAATATTGGTGTGAAGAGATTTTATAATTGATGATAATGGCTCTGTCACAACAAATTGGTACCGGAAAGATACTTGGTCTGGTCGGTACATCAACTTTAATTCGCATCATCCTTTGCAATTTAAAAAAACTGTCGCAATTGCATTGTTTGACAGGGGTATCGCCTTATCACATTCTAAATTCAGAAAAAACAACATGAAATTAATCAGAAATACACTCGCTCAGAATGGATACCCAATACACCTGATATTGGACATCCAATCTAAGCGAGTGAATAAATTCTACAATAGCATCAAATGGAATGTTCAGGATGATAATAACAATAACATCAAAGGTTCGATTCCCTTTGTATATAGCCTATCGCAGGATATAAGACGTACCCTTGCTAAACATCAAATTGACGTGGTTTTCAAAGTCTCTCACACTACTAATAATATTTTCAGCAATTTAAAATCCAAAACATCAACTTTAGATCAAATCAATACTGTATATGAAATATATTGTTCAAACTGTTCCGAATGTTACATGAGTTAGACTTCTCAACATTTAAAGAAAAGATTTAGCAACCACAAGTATGACATAAAATCGCATGATCCTGAAAAGTCTGCTCTAGTTTTCCATACACTTACACAAGGCCATAGCTTTAACTTTACTGAAGTGAAAATCATCGATAAAGAGGATAATTGGTACAAACGTCTCATTAAAGAGATGATTCACATCTCAAATAATGATACAGTTAACAAACGCACTGACATTCAGAATCTTAGCCATTCATACTCAGGTATTCTATGATCGTCACTTCATCGAAATTTAAAATTTTCGCGCCACATACGTAAATCAATCACGGATCCATAATCAATACCACCATGGTCATACACAGAATAGCGAGTTCAGCCATATCGTTTCTAGCATTTCAAATTCACTTCCTTAGTAACCGCTGCAGCAGGCAGACTTAGGTATGAAGGACAGTCACAAAAATGTAAGCCGTTTATGAACATTGTATTTTCTTTTTTTGGTTTCTTGGCCCCGTTTTCGTATTCTCTGTACATAATTTAATATTAACCACACTTACAAATCAAAGATATAACGTGATTAATCCTGCTTAATTAGTACAATAGATATTGTCACACACATGTAATCGAAGGAGTCTCCTTCTTTTTGTTTTCTAAATAAATAGCCTGAAGAAGACAGGTAGGGACCCTGTCGAAACGTCGATGAATGAAAAAAATATGAGTCTCCAGTTCATTAATTGACTTTCCCCGACGAAATGGAAACACATTGAAACAAAGTGGTCACGAAAATTCAATGAAAGTACCAAGAACGCAAAGCGTGAAGTGGTGAGATAAACCCCAGCGGGACTCAACCATGAAGTATTTCTCCTTTTAAGTCAAAATTATCATTAATAATTTGGCTAAACCATACATACCATATGTACTAAATTAAAATAGGTTACTCATTAGGATGCATTGACGAATGTTTGAGCATTACATGTAAATATCTTTTGTCCATATTTATAGTATGTAACCGACGAGATTGCGAATCGTCGGAACACCGTCTGAACACTCGAGTCGAACCCGTAGTAACGCTGACCATGCCGATTCTGGCACCAGGAGGTCGCCTTAGCATCTCATTGGCTAATTACCGTTGACTCTTAGTTGCACCGAGGGCTCTTGGACTGTCAGGCCCAAGACGCCATGTCTTTCGCCTGTCAAGTCGCAAGGTGCGTGGACGTCAACCCGGAGTAGCCCTTCTGGTCAATAGTAGTGTTCGGAAAATCTTAATTGTGACCGGCTCTTTTGTCAACTCGGGCTCCCAATTTGAAACTGTGAATTGAAGAGACTCACTATCACCTCATTTCAAATTCTTTCCTGTTCTGTAGTGACTCTCTTATTTTCGCGAATAGACATTTTTATGAGTAGATAAGATATGAGAGTTCTGGCCCACAATGGCGGCGTTTCGAGGGGGGGTTCCCCCCATTGCTACGGGCCGGCTGCAGCGGCGCGCGGCGGGAGGGGGGAGTCTGCGAAGGGTACGCGAGGGGTCCGCGGGAGGGGGGGGGGGGGGGAGGGGCGAAGGGCGCGCGAGGAGCCCGCGGGGGGGGGGGGGGCGAAATCCTGTCGGGTCCTGTTCGACGGCAGGAAGCTCTGAGTTAGATAACGCTAGACCACTTGAGAGAAATTCCTGGAAATGCAGCCTTTCAGCTCATGCCGATAATGAATGCAGTGGGTAGTAATGTAAATAAATCTGTACATTGTATACTAAATTTTATCATAAATGCCGGATGCAGCTGTTGAAATAAATCTGTCACACATAAAAGATTCTTCAAAAATTATTAAAAAATGCCAGATGTCGGTTACGGGAGGATGGAGAGCGGGGGCGGTGCATAAAAATTTTCCCCTCGATATGCGGGTCGAGTCTTGTTTGATGGGAGAATCATGGTGGGGATGGATGGTATATAAAATACCGATTCATTTCGATAGTCACTCTGTTCTCATCATCTTCTCGTCGTGAACTGTTCGTACTTGTGAAAAAAGAAACTCTCATCGAAAACGCTATGGATTTGGGAAAAATCAACTACGCCAGCCGCCTGGAGAATCTGCCGACCAAAAAGATGTCGGAATTCGAAATTGGAGAGGTGTATAACGTCACCGGACTACGACTGGTCAAAACGAAATTCGAGGTACGTGTTCTGGCCGAGATTGAGGGGGAATACAACGTCTTCCTACTACCAAGAATCGCGAAAGTTCTGCAAGAAGATTCGAATCAGCTGACCGAAATGTGTGATATGGCTGGGGCAAATCGTCTACAGTTGAAACACTTCGGGGGAGAGTTCAACAAGTTTGAATTTTCGTGCAGTTAGGTGCCACAGATAATTTACATCGTATCCCCTCCACTTCCATCAGATTCGACGGGGTAACAACTGGTATGCGGGGAACGAATAGTCAGTCGTCTACGGATATTTGAGAAAAATCGAGCTCGGCATCCCTCTGCAACATGGAGATGATCCTGGACGTGCAATGTTTCATCGGTCAAGGCAACCAGCTTGTGCCCAAAGAAGTCGCAGCCAACTACATGAACGGTTCGGGTTTGGAGCACACCCTCATTAAACCACCATGTGATTTAACCAGCCTACCAATCGAATATAGAGCTACTAACGCCTGGTTAACGCGCAATCATCACGGGATACCATGGAATGCCGGCAACAAATCTCACGATGAAGTACCGAAGATTCTGAGAAAAATTGTGAGAAATGCGTGTTACGTATACGTCAAAGGAGCAGAGAATAAAGCATGGTTGACTAAGATCCTCGGTGGCACCACGCCAGTTATTAATATGGAAGATTTGCACATCGAACCCCCTACGCTGGTAAAATTGAAATATATGGAAGTGGCACCTATGCACGACCTAAACCACGGATACTTCCCATCGGACGATATTTGTAAATACGTGGAAGAAGGATCGATTTGGTATGATGACAACCCTAATACATCCCGGAATACAACTGTGCCTTTGAGAACGTGCAGCGGCTAAGAAGTTGGTATTTGAAGGAGTGTACCGGCTCTCTCGAGAAATCACTCCACCAGTACGATGAATTGGCTGGTTTAAGAGCAATGAGGTCTGAGGATATCGCTTTTTTGCCGAAAGAATTCGTCTACATGTTCGCATCAAATTCCATCAATGATGTGTGGGATAAGCTGCCTGAGAATATGAAAATGGACGCCAGCATCTACAGTTGCCGCAGATGTACCCTGCATTATATACCCGGACCCGATGGCGATATAGTGGACGGTCCAAACCCTCTGGTTAAAGACTGTTTGGAATGCAATCGTCTACCTAAAAAATGTAGGCAATATGTTTGAAAATACCAATAGAATTCACAACAATTACATCCTCGCTGATACATATAATTAGAATGCAGTATTCAATAAAATTATTTACATATTTAGAAAAAATAGAACTGATTGTGATTACATCCTAGCGCATGCATAGAATTAAAATGTTATATGTGATAAGATTATTATTGGATTCATTACAATTATACACATATCTTTATAACTTTTATCCGTTTTTGTGAAATAAATGTAAATATAATGAATTTCATTTGTGTGAAAATATATGATAAATAGTTGTGTAATTTTTGTAATACATGATTTTACTCCCCGAAGTAATCCATAAAATCATCTTCATTATCACGAGATGTGTGGCCGGAAAAATTTTCTCAAAACACTTTACCTGAAAAACTCTTCTCGGAAGGTTTTCCAGTCAAACATCGTAAAACTTTGTAACATGGATCTGCACTGCCCGCCTTTCCTCAAGTGATTTTTCCCTACTAGATAGGTTGCACGTATGACTTTTCTCCAGTCCTTTTCGTCAGATCCCATAAACCTAAATCACCCGGTCAAGAGTCTAGGGATCAGAATTCATCTCTATGCCGCTCGAAGCCGCTTTTCGTCAGCCGATTCTCCCACAGGGTATCTTCAACGTTTTATCTTTTTCACTGATAGGGTAGGGATGGGCGTGTGCAGGCTCGGAAGTGGTTGACTACAATTTTGATCTTGGAGGCTGCAGCTGCTGCAGAACGCGGAGACCCCCCCCCCCCCCCCCCCCCTCACGATCCTTCAGTACAAGGATAGCACATCCATTGCAGACTCGTCAGTCTTACACAACCCGTGAAAGTTAAAAGTTCAGAATATCATCGTCACCAACGTCAAAGTCATGGCCGCCAAAGCATACATGGGACTCGTCGAGCAGATGGGGGAGGCGTACAATTTGTTGCGCGAGCAAACTCCCGGAGAAGGAAGTCACAATGTCTTCAATCATTGGATCGGTATTGGAGTGGCAAATATAAAAGTTTTGCAAGATATTCTCCAACAGCCAAGAATGATTGTGGGGGCGAAACAGCAAATTCAACATAAGATCTCACTCATACAATCCTGGGTGGCAAAGATCCAGCAGCAACAGCGGCAGCACGGCTTGGTGATAGGCGGCAATATTGGCAGTTCTGAGGTGTACAGTGGAATGATGTTGATAGTGCTTTTGCTAACCGGATTCGCACTGGCATTGTGACCAATCTTGGCCATAAAGATTTGGATGCCTTTCTGAGTGACGCGCAGCGGATTACAGTCGAAAAATTAAAGCTGGTGCAGCGTGATGAGGGAAATGTGAAGGTCAACGTCATACTGACGTGTAAATTTGAAAACGTGAAGCACGAGGGGGTCGCCGCGGAAGTCAAAAGCTTCAATACAACCAACGTGACGATCCTCCCCTCCAGTGATATAGACGGTTGGTTCGCGGAGACAAAGAACAAACTGCTCGTTAAGGTTGAAAATTTCGAACAGCGTGATTCCGGCTGGAGTATGATTGAGATTCTCAATATTGCTGTAAACGTCAACCGGTACCAGCCTCTCGCCGCGGGGACTTCAACATTCGTAACGCTACCGGAGGACATTCAGCGCAAGAAGGCGGTGGTCAACGTACAAAACGACGACGAGAGATGTCTTCTCTGGGCCACAGCCGCAGCCCTGCATCCGGTCAACAAAAACGCTCAGAGGGTGCATCATTATCGTCGGCATATTTTAGAGTTCGACTGCACAGGTATCAAATTTCCCGCTACACTGCACGATGTGGGAAAGTTTGAGAAATTGAATAATTTGCAAATCAATGTATATGGAATAGAATCCGAAACCTTTTCACACCATGCAAAATCCACAAAAAGCGTCATCGTACCAATTTATTTGAGTAAAAATTTGCATAGCGCAAACGTTGACACGATTCATCTTCTAATGCTTGAAAGTAACAATTGTCCCTAGCATGATGTGAACCGCGAATTCACACCAAGATTCCACTTTGCTTGGATCGAAGATCTCTCACGATTGGTTAGCAAACAATTGTCTCAACATAATGGCCAACTGTTTTTATGCGACAGATGACTATGTCACTTCGCTGTGAAAGACGCCTACGACCACCATCGGCAGGACTGTATTATGTTAAATGAAGTGCGCATGGAATTTCCAAGATCTGAAGATTTAAATTTGAAGTTTAAAAATTTTAAAAACAAAGGCACTGTCCCGATTGTTGTTTACGCCGATCTCGAATGTATATTAAAATCCGAACCTGTAGACGAATTTCAAAACCGTAAAACATATGAAATTCAAAAGCATATCCCGCACAGTGTAGCATACTACGTACATTGCGCGTACGATGAGACCTTATCGGAGTTTCACAGTAAACGCGGCACCGATTGCATAGACTGGTTCATGCAACAGCTTAACGATTTATCGGTTAAAGTAGAGTCACGAATCAAAAATATAATTCCGATGGAGTCTCTGACCCAAGTGCAACGCGATCATCACATGCGCGCGAAAAATTGTCATATCTGCGAAAAGCCGTTTACTCCTGAGGAGAAAAAGTGCCATGATCATTGTCACTTCACGGGTAAATATCGCGGTCCTGCGCATAATCGATGTAATTTGAATTTCAGAGAGTCGCACACAATTCCAATAGTTTTCCACAATTTGTTCGGTTACGATGCACATTTTTTGATGAAATCCCTAGCTTTAACTTTTCCCGGAGCGGTTACACTGCTACCCATAAATAAGGAAAAATATATATCCTTCACGAAGCAGGTTGATGGGACGATGATGCATTTGAGATTCATCGACTCGATTCGGTTTATGGCTAGCAGTATTGATAAACTTTCTTCATATTTAGGCGATGTCGATAAACGTATAACATGTAAATTTTACAATAATCCCGCGCAGTTGAGCTTGATGACCCGCAAAGGCGTTTTTCCTTACGAATACGTCGATTGTTGGGAGAAACTCGACGAAACTCAATTACCTGCAAAGAATCATTTCTACTCGCATCTCTGCAATTCGAATATCACAGACGCCGATTATGAGCACGCTAAAAATGTCTGGGGAGAATTTCGTTTAGAGTCTTTGGGGGCCTATTCCGATTTATATTTAAAGACTGATGTTTTGTTACTTGCTGATATTTTCGAAAATTTCCGGGTTAGCTGTTTTAAAACATACGATTCAGATCCGTTGCACTACTACACGGCGCCGGGGCTTGATTTTGACGCGATGCTTAAACACACAAAGGTGAATTTACAACTTTTCGATGACCCCGAAATGGTTTTATTTATTGAAAGAGGCATTCGAGGTGGTGTAGCGCAATGTTCTAATCGACACGCTCGTGCCAATAACAGATTTATGGTCAAAGATTTTGATCCGAACAAAGTGGAATCGTATCTTATGTATTACGATGTGAATAATCTTCACGGTGCGGCTATGAGTGCACATTTACCAATCAACTCGTTCGAGTGGGAGCATGATCCTATCGATATAACAACTCATCCGGACGATTCGCCGATCGGTTACATCCTGGAGGTGGACCTGGACTATCCTACAGAGCTCCACGAGGAACACAAAGACCTACCTCTCTGTCCGGAGCATTTCACACCACCAGGTAGTAAAATCCCTAAACTCGCCACCACCCTTCTCCCCAAAACGAAGTATATACTACACTATAGAAATTTGAAGCAATGTCTGAGTTTAAGTTTGAAATTAGTCAAAGTGTATAGAGTTTTAAAGTTCGCACAATCTCCATGGCTCGAGCCTTACATCACGCTGAACACCAACACGCGCAAACAGTCCAGAAACGAATTTGAGAAAAACTTTTACAAATTGATAAATAACGCTGTGTTTGGTAAGACTATGGAGAATGTGCGCAATCACACAAATGTCAAATTAGTGACAAAATGGGAGGGGAGAGGTGGTGCGAGAGCGCTTATCGCTAGGGCAAACTTTCATAGCTGCACTGTATTCGAGACTGATATGGTTATTATAGAAATGAACCGTGTCAAAGTTTACTTTAATAAACCAATTTATATCGGTGCGGCGATCTTGGACCTTTCGAAAATTATTCTGTACGATTTTCATTACAATTATATAAAGCCAAATTTTCCCGACAATAAAGCTAAATTGTTGTACACCGACACTGACAGCCTTATTTACCAATTTAATGTACCCAACATCTCCGATATCGTCAAACGTGATGTTGACTCAATGTTTGACACCTCGGACTACCCTCCCAACAATGTGTACGGTATTACGCTCAAGAACAAGAAACGTCTGGGCATAATAAAGGATGAGAACAACGGGAAAATTATGACAGAGTTCATTGGGTTGCGAGCGAAGCTGTACACCTTTACAACGATGGGCGAGGATAACGCCAATGGTACGAGAGTAAGCAAACGCGCAAAGGGTGTCAAAAATTCAACGCTGAACACCATCACGTTTGACGATTATAAGCGCTGTCTGTTGGCTTACAAGGAATTGGCTCGATCTCAATGTCTAATTCGTAGCAAAAAACATCAAGTAAGCACTATCGTACAGAAGAAATTGGCTCTGAGTTGGCAAGATGACAAGCGGCAATTGATACCTGGGCAGACCGACACCTTACCTTGGGAGTTTGCTGCTGCCCCATAAAAACTAATTATAGGATTAGCTGTATGTATAAAACTGCCACGAATACTTACGTTTGACACCTTGGACGATCCTTTGTCAAATCATTTATTCAAAAATGAAAAAAAAATTTCCGGAAATGAAAAAAAGTTTTCAGAAAATGAAAAAAAGTTTTCCAAAAACAAAATACCCATTCGATTAACATGTAAAAAAAGTTTCCCGAAAATGAAAAAAAGTTTTCCAGAAATAAAAATGTGTATTAACCGTAAGGAAAAAAAAATATCTTGTATTATTACTGCTATGGATATGATATATAAGTGCACATGGAAAAGAATTGTGGAGATATTTTGTATAACTGTATGTTTTATTGTTATTTTGAAAAATACATAGAACTTATGTTACATGTCTGTTCCATTTCTCCAACTGTTGTGTGAATTGTCAAATCCCAACCACTTCACATAGAGCTGATTCCCACGTTTGCGTAAGACATTCTCCACCAGGTAGCCATCGGGGTATTTTACTTTACTGAGTTCTTCCTCGTAGAAGCCTCCTTCGATGGAATGATCTTGATAATCGGTAAGTTTGTACGTCGGGGGATTGGTATTTTTCACCTCGCTCACGGTGAATATTTCAGCCGTCCAGTTGGGCCTTTATAGGGCCCAGTATAGCCTTTTTCGAATACATTTTTGTACTTGCTGATCCGGACTCGATCGCCAACTTTAAATTTCGGCTTCCGATTACTCCGCTTGATTTGGCGGGGCTTGTAAACGCTTCGATATAGTTGTGTTTCGTTGACTGTGCTGACATCCACCGGCTTCATTGGAATCGTGCGATGCTTGGTGTTGTTGTATGATTTCATTAGATCGCTCAAAATGTCAATCCACTTGTAAGATCTTCGGAGAGTAAACCGCTTCCACATTTTATTTTTCAACGTTCGATTAAATCGCTCGCATATAGACGCCTTTATATTGCTGAATGTCGAATACATGTTGATATTGTGCCGCTTCATGAGTGTCTTGAATTCGCTGTTGTAAAATTCTCTGCCCTGATCGACGTGTAGATGCTTTGATATGCGGTTCTGTGTTAGTACGGATACCATGGCGGTAGTCACATCTTTTCCACTCTTGGACTTTATCGGTACCGCCCACGCGTACTTGGAAAATATGTCGATGATTGTAAGCAGGTATTTGTAGCCCTTGTTGTGCGAGCTATATGCGGTCATGTCAACGAGATCTGCTTGCCAGGTCTCATCGAGTCCGCGTACATCTACGAATCGGCGCGGATAATTGCGTCGAGCCGGTCTGTGAAGTTCAGCAGCTATTGTCGCCTACAATGTTCCTTGCTCTTTGCCGCTCGATTTTTCAACTCTTCTTCCAACCGCTTTTGTTCCTCGACCGAAACTGATACCGCGCTGGTTTGCTCCGGTAACGTTACTCGTGCATGAAGCTTCTGAACGATCTCCAATAATCCAATTACGTAATCGTGATTGCTCCTGTTACGCGCGCGCACCGGTTTAAGGATCTCATCGATTCTCTTAAACTATTTAGAACTTTCAGGGGAACAGCATCGTTGGGCTGCTGAGGATCGGCTATGTTACACAATCGCTTACCGTCCAAATCGTACTGATTGTCTGGAGTGATTTTAAATCCGACGCCTGGAGGTCCACGAATAAATTTTTCACCCCCACCACGGCCCAACTGTCGTCTAAATATATCTATGCTCATCGCTAGGTGGTCACCGAAGGAATGACGAATGTATGCCGATCTACCGCTCATAAATGATTCCAGCTTCCCGCAGCTCTTCAATAATCGCGACTATTTCATTGGAATGGCTGGTATTTCCCGCAGCCTGCGATGCCATAAGTAGCCGAAGACGATCTACAATTTCATTTGGATCATCCCAGTAGACGTAATCCACTTCTTGCCTCTCCTCTCGCGCAATCTTATATTCGGGTAAGCCTTTACCGGACTTTTTCGGCGAGCCAAGATGTTGTGCAATGAAATTTCTATACTTTGCACTTTTTGAATCATCGCGAAGACTTCCATCGGCTTGGTATCGTTTCCGATGTGCATTTGTCATCCTTACAATTTTGATGTAATTATTCTTGTCCGTATCATTCACAACCGTGGCATCGGGTGATTTTTTAAACAATAATTCGAGTAACCCTGGCGTACTCTGGTAACTTTCATCTCCCACATTGATCAGATTATCGACAAAACTAATTTGTGAATCACCAATCATCATACTGTTTATCAACTTTCGAACGCCATATGCGGTATCTAAATCCTTCTTTTTACTTGTGCTGAACATTTTCAAATATCATGCCACGGGATTCACTGTTTTCCTCACTGGTGTACTTGTAGTGGAAATTTCACCAAATTTCAGTGTTTTATCGTGTGCATCCTTGAAATCCTCCTCATCATCCATATCCTCATCCCCATCCTCGCCATCCTCGGTACTCGCATCATCTTTTTCTTCTTATTTCATCGCTATATCAGACGATTCTGTTTTAATTTCTTCTTTAATATGCTGCTGCTGTTTCGAAGTATCCACCAATTCTTGCAACGGTGTTATGAGAGGCTTGAACACCTCCCCCATAACCTGGTCGGTCGTGTCTTTGTCCAACTTGATCATCTTGTGCTTCCGACGTATGACATCGCTTGCTTTCGATATTTCACTCAGCGTATCGCCATGCTTACGAATCTTGACACTCTCCGTGTTGCTGACTTGATCGTCACAATTGAACTGTGTGAGTTTGCGTTAGTTTATGCTTATAAAGCAGTCGAACCCCTTCCTGTATCTTCCCTCGTTGATTTCACTATCCTTGTCAATTACGACAAAACTGTATTTACCGTCATTCCAGCATGCCGAACATAAGTCCTTAAATTGTTGATATGTCATGTCGGTGTTCACGTGATCGTTGTAGATATGTTTCAGATTCATTTCTTCTTGTCGAAATAGCACCAATAAGTTTGCATTGTCACGCACCAGGTGTTTCGGAATACGTGCATACGTTTGACTAAGATAAAAGCTATCGACGTCGCGATGCCTGCCCATGCTGAAGTAGGCTCTGATATTATCTTGCTTCTCACACGCCACATCGTCAAAAATCATAACAGAGTTAGGGTGGGCCTCTTCTGGTTTAACAACCTGATCGTTCTCACCAGACGGAAAATAGCCCACACCCTGCACGGATTCTAGTAGCTTTTCCAAAAATTGATATTTTGGCTGGATTAGGGATTTTGAATAAACGTAGACATGTTCGAATCTCAATCCGTTGCCATGGGTGATTAGAGAGAGGAGAGCGTTCGTTTTACCACAGTTCGATGGGCCGCAAAAAATTGCCCTAACGGTATTTGGTAGTAATTTTCCATGACGTTTCTCTTTCCTCTTCCTCCCCCGACGAACCATTCTGTCGAAATTTGCAACAGGTAGTTTGTCAGTCTGATCTTGAAATCTCATGATGCTCGGTTAAAGCGACAACGAGAACTAAGATGACCGCATATAAATTCATCCTTTTATAGAACTCGTGTTAGTTGCTGTTCGACTATGAAGACGTGCACACGTAAGAGACGCGGTGGTGGTTTGCTAAACAAAATCATCAATCATCTCCCAGTTGAATTGCACGTGCCTGGGTATCAGTACTGCGGACCCGGAACTAAATTGGTCAAGAGGTTGGCACGCGGTGATCCGGGTATCAATCCATTGGACGCTGCATGTAAAGATCACGACATTGCATATGCAAGGAATCGAGATATCGCTGCGAGAAATCTGGCCGACAAAGTGCTTGCCGGGAAGGCGTGGAATCGTGTTTTAGCCAAGGACGCTAGTGTGGGTGAAAAAGCTGTCGCGTGGGGAGTCACCAACACCATGAAAGCTAAATCTAAACTCGGTATGGGTTTAACAAGGAAGCTGTCGAAACTTGGAGCCGCACAGTGGGCCGAATTATCCGAAAACCTGGCCAAAAATGCAATAATCAAAAACGTGGTACAAAAATTGGTATACTCACGTTTTTTGATGCGCTGAGTACGAAAAAAATAGTGTTAAGTCTCGGATACATGTCCTTCAAGGTTATTTCAAGGTCAAACCATAAAAAATCTCTACTTTAGATTTGAAAATTGGGATTAATCCCATATTTTATACTTTGATTTGCCCACACTCAATTAGTTTCGATTTAAAAAATTTACTCACGCGTTTCACCAACGAGAAGGTTTGGTGGGGGAACTTTGAAACGCATTTTTTTATTTTTTTTTATTTTTCAATTCTTCTGTAAATTGCTCCGTGCCCCTCCGCGCGCTATCTCGCTCAAGAACTTTCTCGTTATGACCTAAACATTGAATTCAAGCAGGAAAACCTTGCGGATAGTTGCGCAATTTGTAATAAATGCGTGTGAAAAAAATTGGGATTTTTTGGATTTTTTAATTTTTTTAACTACATTCTACTACTACATTTTTCCGAAATTCTCCTATCAAAATTTGCTCCAAAAATTTGTGGCTACTTTTTTCGATCCGCTAAGTAAAATAAAAGTATGAAGAGTCAAGTTTCGGATATTGAACCTTTAAGGTTGGAAGATAAAAACTATTATTTGCTTTTGAGGTATAAAACGTGAATAAATCACTTGCACCAAACTCAAGCAAATCCCTTTGAACGTTGAGTCAATTTGTCTAATTTGGTCTGGGTATTGTATGCTAATCAATATTTGTTCTTCAACTTTTTGATTTAATGTGTTTGTTGTTAAAGTATATTCAAAATGAGTTATACTGCAACTAAAAAGCAGTTGTTTGAGGTCTTGTGCGAAAAAAGAAACAGTTAACAGAAGTAAAAATATAAATAATAAGCAAAAAAAATATGCAAAAAAACAAAAAAAATTTGAAAGTAAAAAAAGTAAAAAAAAAGTAAAAAAAATGAAAAAATTTTGAAAAAAAAAAAAAAAATAAAAAAATGCGTTTCAAAGTTCCCCCACCAAACCTTCTCGTTGGTGAAACGCGTGAGTAGATTTTTTAAATCGAAACTAATTGAGTGTGGGCAAATCAAAGTATAAAATATGGGATTAATCCCAATTTTCAAATCTAAAGTAGAGATTTTTTATGGTTTGACCTTGAAATAACCTTGAAGGACATGTATCCGAGACTTAACACTATTTTTTTCGTACTCAGCGCATCAAAAAACGTGAGTATACCAATTTTTGTACCACGTTTTTGATTATTGCATTTTTGGCCAGGTTTTCGGATAATTCGGCCCACTGTGCGGAGTGGGGATAACCTTGATGGGTTTGCGTCCGGGCTGGGCGGTGGCGGGGGGAGGGTGCTTTGCCGGTAAAGTAGGTATTTCTACGCAGAATCCCCCTTGTATTGCTACTTGTATTTCGATAGTTTTGGTGATTGCAACCACCTAGGGATTTGATGAACTATCTCGGTGTTGGTAGCGTAAAATACAATCATAAGAGGTATCAGGAATACTATACTGTGATTTGTGGTCACTTGTGCCTCAAATTTCTCAGCGGGCAGCTATAAAAAGAGCGGTGTCACATTGGCGAGCATCAGTCATGACGGAATCATTGTCGTTAACACTGTCGGGCACCTCATCCCTGCTGGAGGCTCAATATTTTCCCCCAATCGAGTTATCGTCGACGAAAAACTATGTTCTCGGACTCGTCGAGTTCATGACATTCAATTCAATACCCAATATTCAAGAGAAGTGTAATAAATTTCACCTGGAGCGAGCGGACAACAGCCGGGCAGTCATTACGATACCCACAGGCAGCTACGAAATTGAAGATATTCAAAGTTTTCTGCACAAGGAACTACCTTCCGACATCTCCCTTAGTCTGCAGGCCAACAACAACGAGCTAAACAGTGAAGTTACGTGCAATCAAGTAGTAGACTTCAAACCCGAGGATTCCATCGGCCGATTATTGGGGTTTAAAGCGGTTTAGCTAGCACGGGACGTTACGCATAAGTCCGAATTACCGGTAGCCATACTGAAAGTTAATACCATACGCGTTGAGTGCAACATAACCACCGGGGCGTACATAAACGGACGTCGGGCTCACACGATTCACGAATTTTTCCCCACCGTCCCATCTGGATATAAGATTGTTGAAGTTCCCGCCAACATCATTTACCTCCCAATCGCCGTACAGTCGATACAGAATATACAGCTGCGGATAGTCGATCAAGCCGACGAGTTGGTTAATTTTCGCGGAGAGACGATAACTGTACGCTTACATGTAAAATCGGTGGAATAATGGGGATTGTATTTCAGACGAAAAAGTCAGGCAAAAGTTATAAAAGCGAGACGTCATGGCCAAATATCATCAGTCGTCCGGCACCATTGACGAAGCTGACATCTCCGCTGAAGCTGACACCTCTGAACGCTCGGTTTCTCCAGAGTCTAGGTCTTCGATTACGTGGAAATTTTGGAAAATAAAAATTCGTGTTCGCTGCATCCTGTGCATGTTACCATGGAGGAAATAATAAGAATACTGAAACCCGTAACATTCGACGAATCGATCGCACACTCTGAGGTTCACGCTCATCAGCCATTTGCATCATCGACCTTTGGGAATAACGATGAAATTCGAATTTCCGTTCAAAATCAGAACGAGTGCGTGCTACCGGAAAAAAGCTCCCTGCACATTTATGGGAAAGTTACAAAAGAAGATTATTCCATGGTGGCCGCTACAAAATTGGTCAACATGGCTGTTTGCCATATGTTTGAGGAAATTCGTTACGAGTTGAACGGTGTGGAAATTGATCGAAATAAAAATGTGGGCATCACCAGCATCATGAAGGGATACTTATCCCTCACCCCAGGGCAACAGCGCGGCTTGGAGAACACCGGTTGGCTGAGCGTTGCCGATATCAACCTGGCCTATGATGCTGGAAATTTTGATGTCGTTATACCGCTGCGTTATCTGCTGGGATTCGCCGAGGATTATTGCCGAGTCGTCGTTAATGCCAAACATGAGTTGATTCTCACACGCACTAACACCGATTTAAATGCTGTACTTCAGACAAACACTACCGAGAAGTTTAAAATTACCCTAAAAAAAAGTCGAGTGGCTGCTGCCCTACATCAAACTAGCCGACAAGCCGAAAATCCAGCTACTCAACTACATCGCCAAGGACTCGGCCATTCCCATGAGTTTTCGTTCTTGGGAAACGTACGTGTATCCGATGCTGCCATCAACGACGCGGCGTGTCTGGGCGGTCAAGACATCGACACAGCTGGAGAAGCCTAGATACGTCATAATGGGATTCCAAACTGCAAGGAAAAACGAGGCATTGAAAAATGCTAGCGAATTCGATCATTGTAGAATAAGAGATGTGAAACTCTTTCTCAACTCACAGTGTTATCCCTATGGGAATTTAAATCTAGATATTTCCAATAATCAATACGCCATTCTGTACGATATGTATGTCCAGTTTCAAACATCCTACTACAACAAGGAAGCCGAACCTCTGCTCTCGAAAAGTGAATTTATAAAACGCGCGCCCCTGATCGTCATCTCAAAACAAAATGAATCGTTGAAAACCGGACCGGTGGACATCCGGCTGGCATTTGAAGCAAGCGTAGAATTTCCTCGAAACACCGCAGCCTACTGTATGATCTTGCACGATCGGGTCGTTGAGTACAGTCCGATTAGTGGCACGGTGAAGAAATTAGTATAAGCCAATTTTGAGAGTAATATGTTAAATGTAAGAATGTAGAAAATAATATGTATAAGGTGAATTGTTGAAATTATTAATAATATGATCAATTATTATATAGAAGCTGCAAAGCTAAATGTAATTGAGGATAAATAAAAACATCTGTTCAGTGTATCTAATTGTTATTTTGAAATTGACTTGCTCCTCCCACCATCGTCCCGTAACCGACATCTGGCATTTTTTAATAATTTTTGAAGAATCTTTTATGTGTGACAGATTTATTTCAACAGCTGCATCCGGCATTTATGATAAAATTTAGTATGTACAGATTTATTTACATTACCACCCACTGCATTCATTATCGGCATGAGCTGAAAGGCTGCATTTCCAGGAATTTTTCTAAAGTGGTCTAGCGTTATCTAACTTAGAGCTTTCCGTCGTCGAACAGGACCCGACAGGATTTCGCCCCCCCCCCCCCCCCCCGCCGGGGATTCGCCGCGCGCCCAACCCCCCCCCCGCCCCCCCCCCCCCCCGCCGCACGCCGCTGCAGCCGGCCCGACCGGCCCGTAGCAATGGCGGGAACCCCCCCTCGAAACGCCGCCATTGTGGGCCAGAACTCTCATATCTTATCTACTTTTATGATATTTATTTCCTCAAATAAAAATCAAATCAAGCTCCGCCCTGATTCCCCAGAATCAGGTAAATTTTAAGTGTTCAAGTAAAATAATTAATAATAACTTCACGCTAAATTACATTAATAATTCGCTAAATAACATTTTCGAATCCCGAACTACTCGTTTCCATCTGAGGTGAGGATCTGCCCCAGTTTACCATTGACACTCACCGACACGATCCGACGGCACTCAATCTCGACGGACGACTCATCAAAAGCTAAGTCAATTCGAAAAGTTTACTCCAACATCAACCGAATCCATATTTTCACCAATTTGATTAATTTATATTCTCATTCAAATATTGCCTACTGGTAATTAGCATCCTGTTTTACTGGCAAGCTTCACTAGCCACTTCCTTAAAGCACCACTGATTGTTCACCAGGACCTTTATCACATCAATTCAATAATTAGATTAAACAATAGAATTGGTGCCTAGCTTGAAGTCAATATCGTTTAGGTATTTCGAGAGCTATTCTCCGGCTTTCAGCTCGGCCCCTATCGCATTGCTTAGTTATTCTGAAACCATAAATTATCACACTTTTTACGCTTAAATTAAAAGTATATCAATAAGTATATATGTTTAATCTGATCGACGGAACCACACGCACAGGATCTGTCTAAACAAGGTAACCGTTTGAGGATCCTCCTGGACACACCGAGAGTTATTCTCTTGACGATTCCTTGATTATTAAATTTAGACATTGAAGATCCTGGATATCTCTGTCCAGTACGGTTATCGTTGGTGGATCCTCCCGGACACACTGCAGAGTTACTCTACTGACGAAACCATACTTGATTAGGACTTTATTAATAGACCAATAAGTGTGTGTGTTTTCGCAGTTCAGCGGAACATAATATATGTCATAATTCAATTTAAGACTGTATAAATCTAAAAAGAGAGATACAAGCATTCAAAACGACCATATAGATTTAATGCGCGTTCAATATAGATGTTCTTGTTCCTAGTTTGCCATTTTATTTTATAATAACAAATTCTATGTCATCTTTTATATAACTTCAACCATCATAAATTTAAATTGTTTCCTCTTTTCGAATTGTCATAACATCCTGCATTATATATCATTTGCAAATTTAATTGTTACCTCGAATTATTCATTTGTTATTGTTTCACCATTTTCACAAATCGTTTGAAGAATACATTCTATCTTTCACCAGTTAAATCATATAAACCATTTATTTTGAACGACGACCTTCCCCAATTTCAGAATTCAATTATCATTATTATAAATTAGCCTTAACCTATTTAAACAAACCTCACAGACCTGTATAGGACTATAGCAACACGATCCTACAAATACCGGCGTACCGAAAGGTAGGTCTTTCTTAGTTTTAATTTTTATTCAGTGCTGTTACGTGGGTGCATAATTGATTATTATCTTCATTAGTCATAAACTTTTATTGCTCTTTACACGTCTACCCTCCCACGTAACATTTTTTACCAGTTTTCCCGGAAATTGTGAGGGAGCAAATGACGAAATTGTTACATGATCGTTAAGAAATAGGGAGTGATCAGAAGCAATATGCGCTTGTGTGAATTATCGAGTTTGATCTGCCGCTACTCGACCCTTCGCCACGCAGCGAGCATGTGTCGTTTTTCCAAGTTTTCTTGGTAACTGTCAGGGAGCAAATAGAAAAATTGGTATTTTATCGAAATGAATTCGATGAGAAATCAGAAGCAATTGTCACTTGTACCGAATTGACATTCCTTGTTTCAGATACAATTACAAATTCAGCGCTTGTCTACATTACCTACAGATCTTACGCTTTGGGTTATTTCAGTTTTCTCGGTAATTAGGCAGGAGAAAATGTTTGAATTCTACGAATGTTCATAGACGATTGAAGAGCAATCAGAAGCAATCATCACTTGGACTGAATTGACATTTTTTGTATCGCATACAATTTGGTATTCGCCGCTCGTCGAACTAACTTCCAAACCAGTGCCCCTTTTTTCCTACTTTTCTCAAAAAAATATGAAGGAGCAAATTACGAAACTTGCGGAGCAATCACGAGCGCCGCGGGAGCAATCAATAGCAATGATCAGATATTCCATATCTGCATTTGCCTGACCTATATGTCAGATCGAATATGACCACATTTTGCCTCGCGAAAACCCCTGTTTTGATTTTTTCTGATTCATCCGAAAACCATGCGGAAGCAATTCACAAAAATGATTTAACATTAGAAAAAGCAATAAGAAGCAATGCGGAGCTTATGCTATTTCCTTGGAATATTCATCGGTTTTTTTTTTAAACATTCATTCAAATTTAACTCGATTTTGTTAGTCCTCAGGTACTTGAAAACATTTTCGTTTTTTTCGCAAACCTTGTGGGAGAAAATAATAAAATTTACGGCGAAATTGGGAGCGATTAAGATGTAATTACTCGGTACAAGAATTTTTCAGAAATTTCATGATTTTTGAAAATCCGGGAATCGCCTGGCCGCTCTCGAAAATGCATTTCCGTTTTTTCGATTTCTTAATAATCATGCGGGACCAAATAATAGAAAAAAGAGAGCAATTCAGAGCAATTCAAAAGCGATTTCATAGTGTAAACTTTCTGAAGCAATTTGAAGGTCGCAGGTCAACTGCACACAGATTTAGTTTTCCACAAGTGACGTTACCTTCATCAATCAATCATTATTCTATTTCATCGGTGAAACTCCCACACGGTGTCAATCGATAAGATCTGCTTTGTTACCAATGTCCGCTGCAAGATTGTAGGTGGTGGTATTTTTATTGGGTGGTGGTGGTAGAGGAATGTAACGTTCAAAAATAGCAGTCAGATACTTTGAATAGATTTTTTCCATTTACTATTGATTACAATTCATTTTTCGCTTACACATTGTTAAATGAGCCTTTGATTCCAAGATTGACCAAAAAACCTGTACATTCTTGTATATGTAATGCTGATTATTCTTTGTTTCCAGGTTACTCATTATTAATCAAACTTTTGATGCCAAAATTGATCACAATACCTTATACTGATTTCCGTACTATACTACAAATCGGACTGTACTCGACGATGCGACCATCCAACATCTCGTGTGGAAATCTATCGAGGATCATGCGCGATTTAGGTTAGGAACCCTGACGGGAAACCCCTATTCGGAATTTCTGGTAGGGCCCTGATGCGATGCTGTCAGGGAAAGTGAAACAGCCCGCCCGACTAGTACCCCACTAGAACCAAAAGATGGCTCTGTCAGGGGCCCGTCGCGGGGTTATCGACAGTCGCAGTGTCTGAACCACTAGTTCATCCTTATATTCAATCGTCCAAAATGAATCTACGAAACGTGGAAAAACAAAAAAAAAACGTGTGCGAAAACATCATCGGTTAGAAAGAACGCTGGCAACCAAACCCCAGAATTACAGCTCTTCTTCGGAAAGCTCTTCTTTAGAAAATCGTTTAGATCCAGGTGAGTTAATTTAGCTATTTTAGGTTAAGTTAGTTTAAGTAAGGTTAAGTAAGGTATAGTAAGGGTAAGGTCAATTGTTCGGCTACATGTTCTGAGAGGGTTAGAAGTGTATTATGGGAATCACTAATGTAAAACTAATGACAGTTATTCTTCAACAGATGACAATCAAAGTAAAGCACAATTACCTCAACACGATCGTGAACTAATAGTGGAGCAATTAGGAGTTCATCGAGGAGATCAGAATGCTGCTGCTGAAGATGAGTCAATTGGCAATATGGAGAATATTAACGATCAAGAAATGGACGTGGAAGCTTCGTCTCAGGAAAATGATCCAATATTTCCTGCTGTGATAGGCAATAATAGCCCCAATCATGAATAGACAAAAGACGAAGCTGAACTTCTTAAAGAACGGGCCCTTGATTGCAATATCTCACATGTGGCGCTCGATAAATTACTAAAAATCTTAAGAAGGAGAATAATTCCGAGTCTTCCAACATCTTCAAAAATATTTCTCAAAACATCAGAGGTGAAATTGAACATTCGGCCAATGCATTCCAAAAATAACAATGACAAAGGAGAATTCGTTCATTTTGAAATTCGAGAAGCTCTGAAACAATGCTTCAACAAGAAATTACATGTAAATCAAATAGCTAAATTGCAATTCCACGTTGACGGAGTGCCTCTATTTGAATCTAGTATGCAACAATTTTGGCCAATTCTTTGCAAAATTCATAATGAACTTGACATTCACAAGCCATTTGTCGTACCCTATATATTGCGGCGATTTAAAGCCACTGATAGAAGAATGCCTCTAAGAATTTATCGAAGAACTTAGTGCACTGCAGACAAATGGCCTCCAAATAGCATGATGATGAAGCACAATTATGATGTTCGCACCAAGTGCTCCATTTGCAATACACCAGCGAGAGCATTCTGAAAGCGCACAGAAGGTCACGGTGGATACAGTGCTTACGAACGGTGAACAGCTTATGGCGATTAAATCGATGGAAAGATTGTTTATCCGGACATAAATTGCCATGAACGAACGGATGAGACTTTCCAAAATCTCGAGGACCCTGAACACCATATGGTCGTATTACCGTTGATACTCATAGAACCACCTCTCGATCTGGTGAAAATATTTTTATTGAATTGCACGCACCTAACAAGAGTTATGAAAAGACTGTTAGTCAATATCTGGCTATGTGGTCCTTTGAAGGTGAGATTGGGTCGAGTAACAAAAAATGAGATATCGAGAAGATTGCAAAGTCTGAAACCACAGGTACCCGTCGAATTCCAACGTAAGATCTGATCGATTGCCCTTGTGAAATCTTGGAAAGCAACCGAGTTAAGGTTTTTTTTATTATATTGTCGACCAATTATGTTGCAGCAGATTTCGCCAAAAAAATTGTACGATCACTCTTTACTGTTGCACGCAGGTTGCAGAGTTCTAAGTGATGATGAAGTTGCTATAACATATAACGAACAAGCAAAAATTTACTTGCGGAGTTTTGTTCAAATGTTACACAGGTGTTGTATGATTGCAGCTCTGCAGTTATAAATGTGCACAATCTAATACACTTGGCAGATAATATAGTCCAGTCAACAAGTGCTTTTTAGGTCAAAACTTTTTCTCTCTCTCCTTGAAATATGGTTGAGGTGTCATTTGATTCGAAATCGCATGTAGAAAGTTTTTTAAAAAATTCAAGGGCCGCTCGCAAAAATTGCAAAAGTTCTAAACAATTGACTGAAAAAAAAGGGCTTTGGTTTTTTGATTATTTCTCAAAAACTGTTCGAGATATTTCAAATCTGAAAAAATATTCAGAAAGAGGATGAAATTTCCTAAGAAGAAGTCTGGACTCCCGGAACTGTAGGACCAATATTTATAATTTTCCCAGAGGGATGAAAATAGGGCCAAAAATGGGTGCTCTGGCCTGCGTAAGCCGCGCCTACTTCGGACACTTTATTGATGAAAATTATTTTAACATATTGTTAGGTCGGAAACATTGCCGGCCCGCCTCACCGACTCTCCTTTTATCCCCCACCCTACCTACTACGCCGCGCGGCATTCACCCTCTCGCCTGTGACTTTACATAAGAGGCTTGCCGGTCCACGCCGCACGTATTATTAGAGACTGATTTGTGATATTAAGTAACTGTGATATAAGAGGAAGTAAAATAAGAAGACTAGAGACCAAATATAAATAATAAAATAACTATATAAAGTGTTCATCAGAGGTAAGTCTTTTATTCAATCCCCGGCCTCGTTCCTTGAAATCCCATAATCCAACAGGTTATGGGCCCAGGGCACGCGGTACATTGCGATAAGTAGATAGGATATGAGAGTTCTGGATTTAGTTCCAATTTCCGCCACCAGCCCCCCTATTCCTATAGGCCGGGGCGACTGCAGCGCCGCTAGGGAGAAGGGGGGGAGCGAGGGGGAAGCGTGGGTGGCGGGAAGGGGGGGGGGTTCCTGTCGGGTTTTGTTCGACGGCGAGAGGCTCTAGGTTAGATAACGCTAGACCACTTGAAAAAATTCCTGGAAATGCAGCCTTTCAGCTCATGCCGATAATAAACACAGTGGGATAGGGACACAAGGAGGAAATTAAAACCATACCAGAATATTTGGAAATGTGTTTATGCACCATTATGAGCCATCGCAATAACCTTATGCAGAAATTTACCAAGCGGTTCAGTCTTGGCTAATCGTCGCAGAGTCGGATTTTCACCATCTGGGTGCAATAATTACTGACTGCTGCTACCTTTTCTCAAAAGGCTTTTCCCAAACAACCCTTTTCGTCAGGTCCCATAAACACAAATCACCCGGTCAAGAGTCTAGGGATCAGAATTCATCTCTATGCCGCTCGAAGCCGCTTTTCGCCAGCCGATTCTCCCACTGGGTATCTTCAACGTTTTTTTCACTGATAGGGGAGGGGTAGGCGTGTGCAGGCTCAGACGTGATTGACCACAATTTTTATCTTGGAAGCTGCTGCCGCTGCAGAACGCGGAGACCCCCCCCCCCCCCCCCCCTCAGGATCCTTCGACATAAGGGCAACACATCCATTGCAGACTCATCAGTCTTACACAACACGTGAAAGTGGAAAGTTCAGAATATCATCGTCACCAACGTCAAAGTCATGGCCGCCGAAGCATACATGGGACTCGTCGAGCAGATGGGGGAGGCGTACAATTTGTTGCGCGAGCAAACTCCCGGAGAAGGAAGTCACGATGTCTTTAATCAATGGATTGGTATTGGAGTGGCAAATATACAAGTTTTGCGAGATATTCTTCAACAGCCGAGAATGAGTGTGGGGGCGAAACAGCAAATCCAACATAAGATCTCCCTCATACAATCCTGGGTGGCAAAGATCCAGCAGCAACAGCGGCAGCATGGCCTGGTGACAGGCGGCAATATTGGCAGTTCTGCGGGTGTACAGTGGGATGATGTCGATAGCGCTTTTGCTAACCGGATTCGCACCGGCATTGTCACCAATCTTGGCCATAAGGATTTGGAGGTCTTTTTGAGCGATGCGCGGCAAATCATCGTCGGAAAATTGAAGCTGGCACAGTGTAATGAGGGGAATGTGAAGGTCAACATGATATTGACATGCGAATTTGAACACGTCAAGCATGACGAGGTCGCTGTGGAAGTTAAAAGCTTCAATACATCCAACGTGACGATCCTCCCATCGAGTGATATAGACGGCTGGTTCGAGGACGCAAAGAACAAACTGCTCGTAAAGGTCGAAGATTTCGAACAATGCGATTCCGGCTGGAGTATGATCGAGATTTTAAATGTTGCCGTAAATATCAACCGATACCAGCCTCGCGCTGCAGGAGCTTCAACATTCGTTACGCCACCCATGGACATTCAACGCAAAAAGGCAGTTGTCAACGTCAAAAACGAGGATGAAAGATGTCTTCTGTGGGCCGTTACCGCAGCTCTCCACCCGGTCGACATCAATGTTAGCCAGATGCGTAGCTATCACCGATATATTCGAGAGTTGGACTGCACAGGCATCAAATTCCCCGCTACTCTGCATGATGTGGAAAAGTTTGAGAAATTAAATAATTTGCGAATCAATGTATATGCAATAGAATCCAAAACTTTTTCGCATCATGCAAAATCCGCAAAAAGCGTCATCGTATCAATTTATTTGAGTAAAGATTTGCATAGCGCAAACGTTGACATGCGTGGTCACCTATGACTCATATTGAAAATACTTGGGATGAAAAACTTAGTTTTACGTCCTTGTTATAAGCGATGATATAAAAATAAATAATATCATTTTGTTATCACGTTGGCTATGCGGCTCGGGAAACGTGCTCGAGTCTGAACGCTCCTATCAATCGCTTGAGCAGATGACGTCATGGATGCTGGTTTGGATGTTCCCGCTCCCATTGTTTGAATATGTATTGATTGTTCGATGCCTCAAATTTGGAATCGTATATTTGAAACTTCGATCCATTCAATACGACCTTGTAGGGGCGGCGTCTGGGTCTGAAGAAGGACTTCCCGAGGCGCCAAACGGGTATATCTACACATTTCATAGCAGGTAAGGTGCCGACTTGCTCCAGGTATGAATTACTTCTGGTCATTGCTGCTCAGTAGCTAAAAGGCCCCCTGATTCGGAGTTAGATCTTTCAGCCTACCGAACCCCCTAATATTGTGGGTTAAAATAAACGGCTTAGCTGATTGTCTTGGTTGTTCTGCATTTTGAATTTTTTTCTATTTTAGAGCATTTTCTCATTTAACTAGTATGCAGAATGATTTTTGTTCGAGCCCTTTTCAATGTTCTTGCTTATTTATTTAGATATTGACATTTTTTCACGTACTCAAAATTTCACCACAGACCGACGGGTTAAGATGATGAAGAGGAAGTGACAAGGCGGGGAAGGAGGATTGAGGAAGGGAAGGAGGATCGGGGGCGAGGACGAGGCGGTTGGACATGATAAGCGTTGGCGAGGGTTTGTACTTTTCATGAGCAGATGATCGGTGTAAGTAGCATCGCATTAGGTAAAATGATTCGATGTTATGCAATTAATGTATACGCCCACGTGGATGACGGAAATATTCACCGTGAACGACTTGAAAAATACCAATCGACCGACGTACAAACTTACCAATTATCAAGATCATCCCATCGAAGGAGGCTTCTATAAGGAGGAACTCAGTAACGTTAAATACCCCAATGGCTACCTAGTGGGAAAAGTATTACGCAAGCGGGGGGATCAGCTCCATGTGACGTGGTTGGGATTTGACAGTTCACACAACAGTTGGATAAATAAAACAGACGTGTAGCATAATTTGTATTTATTCTCCAGAATAACAATAAAACATACAGTTATACAAAATATTTCGTAAATTCTTTTTCATGTATACATATAGATCATATCCGTGATAACAGTAATAATAATGATGCAAGGAATTTTTTTCCATCCGGCTAATACACATGTTTATTTTTGGAAACTTTTTTTTTCATTTCTGAAAAACCTTTTTTCATAGTAGGAAAACTTTTTTTACGTGTTAATCAAATGGGGATTTTGTTTTCTGAAAACTTTTCTTCGTTTCCGGAAAACTTTTTTTCATTTTCTGATAACTTTTTTTCATTTTCTGAAAACTTTTATTCATTTTCTGAAAACTTTTTTTCATTTTTGAATAAATGATTTGACAAAGGATCGTTCAAGGTGTCGAACGTAAGTATTCGTGGCAGTTTTATACATATAGCTAATCCTGTAATCACTTTTAGAGGGCAGCGGCAAACCCCCAAGGTAAGGTGTCGGTCTGCCCAGGTATCAATTGCCGCTTGTCATCTTGCCAACTCAGAGCCAATTTCTTCTGTACGATAGTGCTTACTTGATGTTTTTTGCTACAAATTAGACATTGCGATCGAGCCAATTCCTTGTAAGCCAACAGGCAGCGCTTATAATCGTCAAACGTGATGGTGTTCAGCGTTGAATTCTTGACACCCTTTGCGCGTTTGCTTACTTTCGTACCATTGACGTGTTTTTTCTCATCCCCGCCCATCGTTGTGAATGTGTACAGCTTCGCTCGCAACCCAATGAACTCTGTCATAATTTTCCCGTTGTTCTCGTCCTTCATTATGCCCAAACGTTTCTTGTTTTTGAGCGGAATACCGTACACATTGTCGGGAGGGTAGTCCGAGGTGTCAAACATTGAGTCAACATCACGTTTGACGATATTGTAGATGTTGGGCACATTAAATTGGTAAATAAGGCTGTCCGTGTCGGTGTACAACAGTTTAGCTTTTTTGTCCGGAAAATTCGGCTTCATATAATTGTAACGAAAATCGTACAGAATAATTTTTGATAGGTCTAAAATCGCCGCACCGATATAAATTGGTTTATTGAAGTAAACTTTGACACGATTCATTTCTATAATAACCATATCAGTTTCGAATACGGTGCAACTATGAAAGTTTGCCCTAGCGATAAGCGCTCTCGCACCACCTCTTGCCTCCCATTTTGTACCTAATTTGACATCCGTGTAATTTCGCACATTCTCCATAGTCTTACCAAACACAGCGTTATTCATCAATCGTAAAAGTTTTTCTCAAATTCGTTTCTGGACTGTTTGCGCATGTTGGTGTTGAGCGTGATGTTAGGCTCGAGCCATGGAGATTGCGCGAACTTTAAAACTCTATACACTTTGACTAATTTCAAACCTAAACTCAGACATTGCCTTAAATTTTTATAGTGTAGTATATACTTCGTTTTGGGGAGAAGGGTGGCGGCGAGTTTAGGGATTTTACTACCTGGCGGCGTGAAATGCTCAGGACAGAGAGGTAGGTCTTTGTGTTCCTCGTGGAGCTCTGTAGGATAGTCCAAGTCCACCTCCAGGATGTAACCGATGGGCGAATCGTCCGGATGGGTTGTTATATCGATAGGATCATGCTCCCACTCGAACGAGTTGATTGGTAAATGTGCACTCATAGCCGCACCGTAAAGATTGTTCACATCGAAATACATGAGATACGATTCCACCTTATTTGGATCAAAATCTTTGCCCATAAATCTGTTATTGGCGCGAGCGTGTCGATTAGAACATTGCGCTACGCCACCTCGAATGCCTCTTTCAATAAATAAAGCCATTTCGGGATCATCGAAAAGTTGTAAATTCACCTTTGTGTGTTTAAGCATCGCGTCAAAATCAAGCCCTGGCGCCGTGTAGTAGTGCAACGGATCTAAATCGTATGTTTTAAAACAGCTAGCCCGGAAATTTTGGAAAATATCAGCAAGTAACAAAACATCAGTCTTTAAATATAAATCGGAATAGGCCCCCAAAAACTCTAAACGGATTTCTTCCCAAACATTTTGAGCGTGCTCATAATCGGCGTCTGTGATATTCGAATTGCAGAGGTGCGAGTAGAAATGATTCTTTGCAGGTAATTGAGTTTCGTCGAGTTTCTCCCAACAATCGACGTATTCGTAAGGGAAAACGCCTTTACGGGTCATCAAGCTGAACTGCGCGTGATTATTGTAAAATTTACGTGTTAGACGTTTATCGGCATTGCCTAAATACGAAGAAAGTTTATCAATACTGCTAGCCATAAATCGAAACGAATCGATGAATCTCAAATGCATCATCGTCCCATCAACCTGTTTCGTGAAGGATATATATTTTTCCTTATTTATGGGTAGCAGTGTAACCGCTCCGGGAAAAGTTAAGGCCAGGGATTCAATCAAAAAATGTGAATCGTAACCGGACAAATTGTGGAAAATCATTGGAATTGTATGCGACTCGCTGAAATTCAAATTACACCGATTATGCGCAGGACCGCGATATTTACCCGTGAAGTGACAATGATCGTGGCACTTTTCCTCCTCAGGAGTAAACGGCTTTTCGCAGATATGACAATTTTTCGCGCGCATGTGACGATCGCGTTGCACTTGGGTCGTAGACTCCATCGGAATTATATTTTTGATTCGTGACTCTACTTTAACCGATAAATCTTTAAGCTGCTGCATGAACCAATCTATGCAATCGGTGCCGCGTTTACCATGAAACTCAGATAAGGTCTCATCGTACGCACAATGTACGTAGTATGCTACACTGTGCGGGATATGCTTTTTAATTTCATATGTTTTGTAATGGATTTGGAGTGAAGAAATTTCGATAAAAAATATATCGGCCCAAATCATCAACGAGATAAAATTAAAATAGATACAACATAAAGAAAAATATATCGATAATTATATATATATATATATATATATATATATATATATAATTATCGATATATCTTTCTTATATATATATATATTGGTATAAATCGACGTATGAATAAATATAAATAAAAGGTACACCGACACACAATTAGGGGCAATAGCCAAAATCTCCAAAGTCAAGTCAAATCTCTTAAAAATATATGTATCTCTAAAAAGAATCATTCACACATACACACTAAAACAAGAACAAAAGAAACTTGACTTACAATACATAATTTATAAAGATCGACAAACAATTTTATAGAATGAAACTACTTTTTTGTTTTAACTTATCTTTCTATTTTGGGTTTTTTCCTTCCGTCGTTGAGTCGCAGTCGGTCCGTGATATTTGATTAATTTATATATATATATATATATATATATATATGTCGGAGTATTTCAAATATGTGTTGTTGTATTCTTTTACAAATCCCTGTTTAATTTATCACATTGAAATCAATAAATAAGAATTTGAACTCTTGATGAGTCTGCCATATCAAGCGTCAAGCGTTATTTTGGTAAGCTATGAATATAGCATGGCGATGAACCTTAGTAACAAACAAATGGGTTGTTGATAACTACGCTTGAACGAAATCGACAGTCACGGGAAAACGAGAGAGTTGACCAGACGTGTCGGGATCGTTACGCTTAAAGATGAGTAATATAAATCAGGAGGATCATTTTCCGTCTTCACCGTCTTTCCGAGGCTTCTCCTCGACATATATATGTATATAAATATAAATTTATAGCCCAGCAGGATCGTCGAAATGTGTGGATATTTGTAAATCAATTAATAAATACTAACAGTACTGGATATTGTTACGGACGTATTGCTTGGCCAAGCTTATATATATGGTCGTGCTCGATATCACGTCTGTGGACCGACTGCCTAGGTGACCCGTCTACCTAGGCCTCCTAGCCTGTGTCTAGTACACACACTTACAGTTTTATGGTTTTGAAATTCGTCTACAGGTTCGGATTTTGATATACATTCGAGATCGGCGTAAACAACAAACGGGACAGTGCCTTTGTTTTTGAAATTTTTAAACTTTAAATTTAAATATTCAGATCTTGGAAATTCCATGCGCACTTTATTCAACATAATACAATCCTGCCGATGGTGGTCGTAGGCGTGTTTCACAGCGAAGTGGCATAGGCATCTGTCGCATAAAAACAGTTGGCCATTATGTTGAGACAATTGTTTGCTAACCAATCGTGAGAGATCTTTGATCCAAGCAAAGTGGAATCTTGGTGTGAATTTGCGATTCATATCATGCTCGGCAGAATTACTACTTTCAAGCATTAGAAGATGAATCGTGTCAACGTTTGCGCTATGCAAATTTTTACTCGAATAAATTGATACGATGACGCTTTTTGCGGATTTTGCATGATGCGAAAAAGTTTTGGATTCTATTGCATATACATTGATTCGCAAATTATTTAATTTCTCAAACTTTTCCACATCATGCAGAGTAGCGGGGAATTTGATGCCTGTGCAGTCCAACTCTCGAATATATCGGTGATAGCTACGCATCTGGCTAACATTGATGTCGACCGGGTGGAGAGCTGCGGTAACGGCCCACAGAAGACATCTTTCATCCTCGTTTTTGACGTTGACAACTGCCTTTTTGCGTTGAATGTCCATGGGTGGCGTAACGAATGTTGAAGCTCCTGCAGCGCGAGGCTGGTATCGGTTGATATTTACGGCAACATTTAAAATCTCGATCATACTCCAGCCGGAATCGCATTGTTCGAAATCTTCGACCTTTACGAGCAGTTTGTTCTTTGCGTCCTCGAACCAGCCGTCTATATCACTCGATGGGAGGATCGTCACGTTGGATGTATTGAAGCTTTTAACTTCCACAGCGACCTCGTCATGCTTGACGTGTTCAAATTCGCATGTCAATATCATGTTGACCTTCACATTCCCCTCATTACACTGTGCCAGCTTCAATTTTCCGACGATGATTTGCCGCGCATCGCTCAAAAAGACCTCCAAATCCTTATGGCCAAGATTGGTGACAATGCCGGTGCGAATCCGGTTAGCAAAAGCGCTATCGACATCATCCCACTGTACACCCGCAGAACTGCCAATATTGCCGCCTGTCACCAGGCCATGCTGCCGCTGTTGCTGCTGGATCTTTGCCACCCAGGATTGTATGAGGGAGATCTTATGTTGGATTTGCTGTTTCGCCCCCACACTCATTCTCGGCTGTTGAAGAATATCTCGCAAAACTTGTATATTTGCCACTCCAATACCAATCCATTGATTAAAGACATCGTGACTTCCTTCTCCGGGAGTTTGCTCGCGCAACAAATTGTACGCCTCCCCCATCTGCTCAACGAGTCCCATGTATGCTTCGGCGGCCATGACTTTGACGTTGGTGACGATGATATTCTGAACTTTCCACTTTCACGTGTTGTGTAAGACTGATGAGTCTGCAATGGATGTGTTTCCCTTATGTCGAAGGATCCTGAGGGTGGGGGGGGGGGGGGGGGGGGGGGGGGGTCTCCGCGTTCTGCAGCGGCAGCAGCTTCCAAGATAAAAATTGTGGTCAATCACGTCTGAGCCTGCACACGCCTACCCCTCCCCTATCAGTGAAAAAAACGTTGAAGATACCCAGTGGGAGAATCGGCTGGCGAAAAGCGGCTTCGAGCGGCATTGAGATGAATTCTGATCCCTAGACTCTTGACCGGGTGATTTGTGTTTATGGGACCTGACGAAAAGGGTTGTTTGGGAAAAGTCTTTTGAGAAAAGGTAGCAGCAGTCAGTAATTATTGCACCCAGATGGTGAAAATCCGACTCTGCGACGATTAGCCAAGACTGAACCGCTTGGTAAATTTCTGCATAAGGTTATTGCGATGGCTCATAATGGTGCATCAACACATTTCCAAATATTCTGGCATGGTTTTAATTTCCTCCTTGTGTCCCTATCACACTGTGTTTATTATCGGCATGAGCTGAAAGGCTGCATTTCCAGGAATTTTTTCATGTGGTCTAGCGTTATCTAACCTAGAGCCTCTCGTCGTCGAACAAGACCCGACAGGAACCCCCCCCCCCCCCCTCCCGCCACCCACGCTTCCCCCTCGCTCCCCCCCTTCTCCCTAGCGGCGCTGCAGTCGCCCCAGCCTATAGGAATAGGGGGGCTGGTGGCGGAAATTGGAACTAAATCCAGAACTCTCATATTCTATCTACTCGCTTACTGTTAGAGAAACGTTTTTTGTGACGTGTGTGCCGGAATAAGGATTGATGTGTCTTACCTAGAGAGAAGATAAAAACAAAGCACCGAGAGGAAAGAGCGCCCGCAGAATGTTGAAAAAATTTCTAGAGGCAAAGAAAAAATTAGAGGTGAGCAAAAAATTACTAAGAAAATTCGTAGCGTGGTGGCATAAGATGTACACAGAGTAATACTTATTAAGAGGATAGAGTTGTACCTATTAAGAGGATAGAGAATAGAGATTGTGGAGGTAAAAAGCTAATGGGGAAAGGTGCAGCGTACACGTGCGATTAGAAGAAAAACGTGGTCGGGACGCCGGTTCGGTCGGCCATCTTGGCTTGGCGCGAAGCCAGCGTCTTGAAACGGGCGGCAAGCCGCACAACGCACGACGCTAGAGAATCCGTCCGCCACGAAGCGCGGAACTATTTTTTCGCGCGCGCATGAACACAATAGCTGCCACGTACGACCAGGCGCACGCGGTCAACCTTCCTCAGGCTCTCCAAAAGTACGCTGAGCAACAACAGGTGCATGCATAAAGCAAAATCCATGTAAAATACTTAGCTAATTGTTGGGTGGTCGTGATCAAAGGGAAGCGTGCTGTGCTGTGGAACTCTTACTGCGACTAGAGAAATCGAGGCATCTCGTCTGTGTCCCGTGTAAGCACAAGGCCTACCTAACTCCGAGAGATTTCATTGCCGTGCGTGGAATCCAACCTCGGTAACTGGGTGCAAGCACGTGTCTGGCGCAGCCGGGAGAACCGATTTTTTGTTTCGAATTGAAAGAGATTGTGTTCGTCACTCTCGATTCAGGAGCATAAAAATGACTTAAAAATTAGAAGTGACCTGTTTTTAGAATACTGCAAGAATAACAAACATAGAGTCTAGAGTTCTTGTAGCGTACTAGAGTCCGGAAAACTAGAGTTATTGTGAAATTTGTTAGAGATTTGGAATACATGGTAAACTAAGAAAGTAACTGGAATATTTCACAATGTTTTAGAATACAGGCTTAGAATATTTGCAAGTTAATCAAGATCAGAAGTAGACGTAGAAAAATTTGCAAATTTTAGAGCAACGTCGATCCAAAACACAAGAGTATATTACTGGAATAAAGAGGTTGTTCAGAGAATTCTAGAATGAGATCTACTGGTAGACTTGAGAGTCATAACAAAAATGAAGTCATTTTGCACAGTACCCTAACAGATGGAGAAGTCAAGAGAAGAAGAGCGGCTTGACAGCGACGACGAAGAGGCTCCTGTGATGGAGATAGAAGAAGAGTCTAAAAACTCGCTGCTGGCGCCCTCCCCCACTGGCAGTGGAACCTCTGGAGGAGGTGCAAAGAGTAAGAGGCCGCTGATAGAGGAAATATCGACACCTCCAAAAACAGTGCCTCCAAGTCAAGCGGAACGAGCCCCCGAACCGCAGAAACCGAGGGTGAGATGCGTTGAGGAAATGCCACAAAGAGGAGACATTCCGAAGCTGCTGAAAGTGATACAGGAGCTAAACAACAACGTAGTAATACAGACGGTCAATATAGGGTAAAGTCGGGATAGATGCCCCACCTAACGGAGATGTATTTTAAAAAAACACATATTTTATGAAAAAATCTTTTTATTGCACAAAGTTACTTTATAAAGCTTTGGTAATATTTGGACACGAACACAATTTTTTTTTTCGACTCAATCATAATGAGAATTGCGATAAATGAACATAATGTTTTGGCCATCTCACCCCAAGGGTATGGGTGAGATGCCTCACGTATGTGGGTGAGATGCCCCACAAGGGAGAGATGGCCTCTTTGTGTAATTTACGTGAAAAATGAATAAAAACAATGTTTCATTTACGTGTTACACCTTTTTGAGCTCGCTTTTCTTTTTTTCCACATTTATTGCACCTATCAAAATACATCGTACAGTTTTCATGCATCCAGTTTTCACAACCAATGCACTGCAACCAGTCTACCTTCTCTTTTGTATCGCGGTAATTTTCAAGACATTCGATACAGTAATCTTCATAAGAATTCAGAGAATCAGACGATTTTTCTTCAGAATCGCTTTCGTCTAGTGGGATTTTTTCTTTTTTTTTCACACTTTCTTTACTTTTCGATATTTTCTGCCGTTTCTGGGCTTTATTTTTGGCAACCTTAGTTTCGTTTTTCACGGGATTTATTTTTATTTTCTTCATTTTGGTACTGCAGTCACTTGAAGAATCTGACAATTCTGCATCAAAATCGCTTTCATCCACAAAAAAATTTCGTTCGGTGATTCTTGTTGTAGTTGCCCGCGTTTTTATTTTCAATCCTTTTTTTTCTTTGACAGGCTTATTTCCGGCGTTTTTGTTTTCTTTTTCCTGAAGCTTCATTCGTTTTTTATCTATTGCAGTCGGCGTGGTCAGGAGTGCTGCGGACTGTTTGCGTTTTTTATTTAACGGCAGGGGGATTTTTGGTATTGGGCGGATTTCCATCAAGTGTTTTGTCGGTGTTTCTGGTTCGTTTTGGGCTTTAGGGAAAGCCAAGGGGGCTGCTTTCAGTCCAGATACAGGGCTAAGAATGCTGGATGGTCCCGCAGTAGGTTCGACCTCTGATCCACTTTCTTTCACTGTTGAAATCGATTCAAAATCGGGTTCGAGACGATTATCGGTACGTTTGGAAACATCAGAGATTGCGAAAAAATGATCAGGTATCGCTGTTCTATCAAACGGATAAATTCCCGTTGCTCGAAACCCAGAAATTCCTGTCTGAACAGAAGTTGCTTTGATCCACGCTGTTCCAATAAGTGATCCTGCTTGCAGTCTGGTTATTCTTCTGTCCTGATGATGCAGCATCCAATTTGCGGTTGCTTGTTTAAAATAATCTTTTAGTGGCTTGAAAAAAGCTCTGTCTAAAGGCTGTAAGGCTTGAGTAGTATGGCTAGGTAAGCACAGAAGGAGTATGTCGTTAGCATCCGCAAACTCGAGCATATCCAATGCATTGGAGTGGGATACATGTCCATCCAGTATCAGAAGAACCTTTCCTGGGACTTTTCTTGGCAAAAAATGATCTTTCAACCAAGTTAAAAAAAGTTCGGAGTTAATGTACGACGATTTCTGGTTCATATAAACTTTGGATCCTGGAGGTAGTCCATCAGAGAATTCTGGTTTCTGCCGTTTGCCCTTCATAATTATCACTGGAGGAAGGAAAGTACCTTCCGCGTTGCAACATGCAATGACGGTGACATTTTCTCCTCTTTCAGCGGATGTCACTACATGCACATCTTTAGCACCTTTGGTTGCAAGTACTTTTCCAGGCTTGTTATTGAGTTGTAAACCAGATTCGTCCATATTGTAAATGCTTCCAGGCTTATCGAAAAAATCATAGTCAGTGTAGATTTTAAACAGCAATTCGAAAAATCCGTTCACTTCATCTCTAGACATGCCTTGGCCACGTGCTAGAGACAATCCCTCGGCTTGTCTAATGCTCAGTTCTCTATTTCTTTCCAAAAAAGTAACTAGCCAATCGCGCCCTGCACACTGCGTTTCTTTATTGAATCTGTGACTGATGCCAAGTTTCTCAGCGAATTGATAGGCAAGACGTCGAACACTCTGTCTATCTGGTGCAAATCCACAAGACTCGAGTCTTTGTATGTGCCTGACTAAACGTTTTTCGTTTTGCGTACCCAGTGTTCCTTGTGGCCCTAGTGGAAGCTTTTCAAGAATGCCGGAACTTCTTCGACGACGCAAAGTTCGTGAGGGTATATTGTAGTATTTTGATGCCTCGTTGACACCTATTTCACGAGCATCTATCCTTTTTATAGCTTCCCGCAGATTCTCTTCAGTCCACTGCCCCCGTGTAGCAGCGGCTTCAGTGTTTCTCTTAGTATACTTTCGAGGCATGGCTGGAAGCACAAAGTGATATTTTCCTAAAGACGGTTCATCCCGCAAATGAATGTTACCAGAAAAGCGAAAAACTGCGGAAAGTTTGGTGGGGCATCTATCCCGCAATTATCAGGGGCATCTCTCCCGAATCGGGAGAGATGCCCTTTTTGTAGTCACCTCCGTCGTAGTAGGCGTTATGAAGTGGATGTTGGCACCAAATAACCTTCAAGTACCTATCTGAGTCTACGCATGCCCATAATACATTTTAGTTAATGCTAAATAGTCAGACCTACTCCATGAACAATATACAAAGTTACAGCAACGAAAATTTTTCCAGTACTTACCAGTAAATTACAATTATCGCGAAAATGATCGTCTTTTGTTGAGCGTTCGTGCGCGCCTTCTGTCATTTCAGATACGAAGAACAGTGAAAAAATTCAGTGGCACCACCTGGTGATTATTTTATGAAATATCAAATACCGGCCATCTCTCCCACTGGGGCATCTATCCCGACTTTACCCTAAATGAATTAACAAAAACGCAGAGAAACCTATCGGAGGCAATGAGGGAAATTGTCCAAAAACTATTAGAGGCATCGGACAAAAACTCAGAGGCAGAGAGGATGCGATTGAGACGATTAGAGGTAAAGAGAACAAATAAAGAAAACAATATGGAGGTAGACTTAAATCACATAAGTACCGATAACTTGAGCATTTTAGAGGTTAAGAGGGTAGTCGCGGAAAAAACAAACTTGCAAAAGATAAATATTAAGAGGGATTACAAACTGACACAGAAATCGAACATAGACATTTGGTTAGACTACTTGAAGTCCGAATTAATGAGTAACGATTTGAGTGACGTGATAGATGATAGCTTTAGAGGTCCGACTAATCTGTCAGAGGAGTCGGAAGACAAGAGAAGAAGTTTAGTAAGAGACATAATTATAAATCATATAGATGAGTACTATCATAAGAGGATCCTTAATGTTAGAGAGCCAAAAGAGATTCTAGAGAAATTAATGACATTTAAGACGACAGAGCTAAACATCACACACACTTCTGTTAGAGCAAAACTGCACCAAATTAAAATGAAGAGAGGAGAAAAAGTAGACGATTTCTGTGAACGTTTCGAATCCATTATTAGAGAATACGACTTGTGTAAAGATGCGAACCCCCTCTCCGAACAAGAGAAAAGGGCAGCGTTTTATCAGGCCGTGGTACAAGCAGTACCCGAAGTGAGAAACGCTGACCTTACAAGAAGGCAAACAACAAAGAAAATGAGTTTAGAGGAAATAAGATCGTTCCTTTTTCAGTTAGAGGCAGAAAAGAAAGAAGAAAATGCTGCTAGAGGAGGAGGAGGTGGGCTGCAAGCAAATGGAGTATACACAAATTCATCAACAAATCAAGAGGAAAAATGCTACCGCTGCAGCAGGCCGGGACACTGGGCAAAAGAGTGCCCCCTAAACACTAAGAACTCATGGTTCTGCTATTACTACCAAGCAGTAAAGAACCATAAGGGGTCAGACTGCACAACACAAAAAGGTAACAACAAAGCCATAAACAAAAATACATTTAAAGGTAAAACTGCTCAAGAGTCGGGAAATAAGAGGGACGAGTCTAATAGAGTAAATAATAGAGGGAAAATAACGAAATATAAGAAGGACAATAGAAGGTTGAGGAGAGCGGCCACCCAGATGACAAAAGAGAATAACCAAAACGAAAACAATCAAGGTAAGAGTATAGCATATATAGATTTCATTGCTGATTCAGGTGCGACAGATCATATTGTGAACAAGACAATGATTCTAACCGATTTCAAAACATGCAAAAATAATGTTATTAAGAGCGCAAATAAAAACGAATTTGCAGACATTTCAATAGATGGAAAGGGAAGTCTAATATTAGAGTCGAATAGTGCAGAGAACAGTAGTTTTAAACTAACAGAGGTTTATGCAGCTAGAGATATATCAGAGAATTTACTCTCCCTAAGAAGGCTAGCTGATGCCGGATTCGGTATCTATTTAGACGATGAGACATTTAGAGTATACGAAAAGAGTACAAATAAAACGAATATGGAGGGAGACTACGAGAGACCGAACTGGGTGATCAGATTCAAAATCAATGGTAAGAGTAACGAGAGTGAAGCATTAAGAGTCACAGAAAACTATTGTTGTAGAGCAGAAATCTATCCGCATGAAGACCTTCCTAAACAACTGCAGATTGTTAGCTTTAATATAGGGTTGTCAAGACCGGAGGGAGAAAAAGGAAAGATAGAAAGCGACCCATCTGCAGTTGGAAGGGAGAAAGAACGGTCGGTGGAATCAGAATCGGAAAAGGAAAACAAGAGGTTAGAGGAGACTGAATCAGTAATAGAATGGGACACAAGTCTAATCACGAAGCAAATAACAAACATAGATGAACTAAAGACATTAGAGAGCATAGAGGATATAATCAGTAAAAACAAAATAGAGGACAACAAGCCAGAGCAAACAAAACTCAGTGAATCTATGTTGTGGCACATAAGGTTAGGTCACGCCTCACTGGGATATCTGAGGAAACTCTAAAAATTAGAGAAAGAATTAGAGAACGTAAACTTTGACGAAACTATACTGGATTGCGAAGTCTGCATAATGGCAAAAATGAACAAGTTGCCGTTCAAAGAGGTTAGATCAAAGGCACAAAAGCCTTTACAAATAATACACACAGATATTATGGGTCCAATTAAGCCGACTTCGTATCCGGGTACTAAGAGGTTCATAGTAGTGTCCGTAGACGAATATTCTAGATTAGCAAGAGCGTACCCACTAAAATCAAAACAGGAGGCAGGAGACGCGCTAGAGAGTTTCTTAATATCTGGAAAGAATTTGCTAGGGAAAGACGAAAAGGTATGCTATACAAAATCAGATCAAGGTACAGAGTACACGGGCGGAAAATTCTTAGAGATACTTAAGAGGGAGAAAATAGAGTCAGAGTTTTCGCCACCGTATACACCAGAGCACAATGGACTGGCGGAACGATTTAATGACATTTTGCAGAGAAAAATTAGAGCGGTAATATTCGACTTGGGCTTACCTAAGAGTATGTGGGAACTAGCGGTGGATGCAGCAGTGCATGCCTACAATAGATCTCCACACAGTGGGATTGATTATCAAACACCACTGAGGAAATTCTCCTTAGAAGCGAAATATCATTTTGGTCAAATCAAGAGGTTCGGTTGCATTGCTTGTATAAAGCTACCGAAGCCAGCCACAAAGTTTGATGTTAGAGCGATTGGAGCTGTGCTGGTGGGATACAAACCGACAAGCTACGTGCTTTGGCATCCAAATTCCAGAAAATTTATAGAGTCTCGGCATGTTAGATTTAATGAGAAAATAGTCTATAAAGACGTCTATAGAGAAAATCAGAAACAGGGAGAGAAAAATGACTGGAACTGCTTAACTCAATTAGAAGAAGACAAAGAAGAGCTGGAGGAAAACACAAACAAAGAGGAAAATCAGAGCGAAGCGAAGAAAAGAGGGAGACCGCCGAAACAGAAGCTAGAAGAAAATTCTGAAAGCATACAACCAGCAACCGAAACTCTAAAAGAGAACAACGGAGTAACAACTAGAAGTGAATCTAGAGGAAACAAGGAACTCAAAATAAAACAGCAAGCGCAAAACCTGCTAGACGCGTAGAGGATACAAGCTTTGCAAGATACGTTAGTATAGAAAATCAAAACGACTTGAATATAGAGGGTGAATTGAGAAATATACTCCTTGCATCTGTAAATAGAGACCCAGAGACGTATGAAGAGGCAATGACCAGTCTAGAGAGTAGAAACTGGAAAGAGGCAATTAGAGAAGAGTTAGAGTCAATGAAAACAAACAATTTCTGGGAAATAGTTAAGAGACCAGAAATGGGACCTGACAAAAGAAAACCCAACATTATTGACTCAAAATGGGTGTTCAAGAGGAAAACAGAAAGTGACGGCTCAACTAGATTTGAAGCGAGATTAGTAATTAGAGGCTTTAAAGATAGAAATGTGTACGAGCTAAAAGAGACGCATTCCCCGGTGTCGAGACTAGCAATAGTTAGAGCAGTATTGGCAATGGTAAACAAGTACGATCTAGAGGTGATTCAAATGGACGTGAAAACGGCCTTTTTGAATGGGGAGATCGAAGAGGAGATATACATGGTTATTCCAGATGGGTTAGAGGTAGATGAAACAATAAAAATAAACAAGGTCTGCAAACTTAAGAGGGCTATCTATGGGCTAAAGATAAGTCCGAACAAGTGGAATAAGAGGTTTACTGAAGAGATGATATAACTCGGTTTAGAGAACGACCCTCACGAACCATGTTTTTTTACGTGGAGAAAAGAAGGAAAATGGTTGTCGTTGCACTTTACGTTGACGATCTGCTGATAGCGGGAAACAATCAAGAGAGACTAGACGAGGTAATAAAGAGCTTATGCGGAGCCTTCGAAATGAAAAACCTGGGAGAACCAAAAGTATTTCTGGGTATGAACATAGAGAGAAATAGAGAAGGCGGAATTTTGAAAATTCATCAGAACACATACACAGAAAACATTCTAGAGAGATTCAACATGAGTCAGTGTAAATCCCAGAACACTCCAATGGTGACAAGGCAAGTAAACAACAGGTACAAAAGGTGCAAATTAGAAGAAAAGGAGCCTGAGAGTACTGTTGCGAAAGCTGAAACCAAAAGAGTACCATATAGAGAAGCCATAGGAAGCTTGATGTACTTGGCCAACGCTACTCGACCTGACATAACGTTCGCTGTAAACTATCTGTCGAGAAAACAATTGAATCCAACTGAGGATAATTGGCTAGAGGTAAAGAGAATCTTTAGATATCTAAGAGGAACGGCGAATGTAGGCATAATTTTCAGAGGAAAATCTGATACATTAGAAGCGCTGACTGATGCCAGCTTTAGAGACTGTCAGGACTCGACTTCCACTAGAGGATATGTAATTAACTTGTTCGGCGATCCGATCGTATGGAGAACTCACAAGCAATCCTACGTCATTCTGTCAACGTGTCAAGACGAATACCTGGCTATGAGCGATGATTGTCAAGAGTTGATTTCCTTGGAAAAATCCATAAGGTACATATTGGGGAAAACCCTGATGCCTGTCACTGTCTGGTGTGACAATATGTCAGCAGTGAAATCTACCATGATGGATGGCTGTCACAAACTGAAAACATTTGACGACAGTATAGAGGACATAAAGAGAAAACTAGAAGAAAGAGAAAAGACGGTGACTAGATTACATATGTCTGTGACGCATGGAGACTTTATTAGGCAATGCGTCAACCAAGGCAAAATAAGAGTGGACTGGATACCCACAAAGGAAAACTTAGCAGACATAATGACCAAACCATTGCCTCTGGAGGCACATAGTTCGCTTAGATAAGATAATAAACAAAGAAGGAAATTAGAGTCAACTTAGAGGCCTGTAGAATTTTTAGAGAATATATGTACAGTAATGTTCATCGATGCATGCACTGTGGCTAACTTTATTTTTTCAGTTTTTGTTTCTTTTCTACTCGTATTTTATGTGCCTATGGCCGGTGAAACAGTTGCACAGAAGAAATGGGAGAAACCACGACGACAGCCTCTCAGCGCTGTCATCCATGTAACCTCTGAGATCGCGAGGGCACGAATAACCTCTTTCACAAAGTGCATAACCCGTCATTTTAAGTATAAATATTTAATTTCATCATATTTATATATTCGTCGAGCCTTAAATTTTGAGTATAAATATTTAATTTTATCATATTTATATATTCGTCGAGCCTTAAATTGACGGCTTATGCACTTTGTGAAAGAGGTTATTCGTGCCCTCGCGATCTCAGAGGTTACATGGATGACAGTACTGAGAGGCTGTCGTCGTGGTTTCTCCCATTTCTCCTGTGCAACTGTTTCACCGGCCATAGGCACATAAAATACGAGTAGAAAAGAAACTAAAACTGAAAAAATAAAGTTAGCCACAGTGCATGCATCGATGAACATTACTGTACAAACATAGAACATATGCATTGACTTTGTTTTTGTTCACAGATGTAAAAATCTAGAGGAACCGGGCGGCAATGAGAGGGAGTGTTAGGTTGGCAACATTGCCGGCCCGCCTCACCGACTCTCCTTTTATCCCCCACCCTACCTACTACGCCGCGCGGTATTCACCCTCTCGCCTGTGACTTTACATGAGAGGCTTGCCGGTCCACGCCGCACGTATTATTAGAGACTGATTTGTGATATTAAGTAACTGTGATATACGAGGAAGTAAAATAAGAAGACTAGAGACCAAATATAAATAATAAAATAACTATATAAAGTGTTTATCAGAGGTAAGTCTTTTATTCAGTCCCCGGCCTCGTTCCTCGGAATCCCATGATCCAACACATATTAAATATAAAATTTAAGAAATGAAAAAATTCAGAGGGTTACTGGATAGATAAATGAACAATAATCAGCCTGAAAAATTTTTTTATCTCAATTTTTCATTTAGTTATGCATTGGTTAACGAACAATTTTATGTAGCTTGAATGTTAACATTGCAAATGCGATAATTGTTAAACTACAAACCTTAATTTTTTTTCCTCTTTCGGAGCTATTCTTCAAAAGCTTCAGAATAGATCCCCGTTGTAAAAATTAAAAAATTTTGATTTTTCAGTTTTTTATTACTAATTTTCATAGTTGCAAAATTAAAAACTTCAATTAATCATCGAAATTTTTTTTTTTTTCCTCATACTATTGATGATCCGTTTCTTTGATATCAGAAGCTGCATAGAAATAATTTTTTCAAATTTTTATCTCCTATTGTTTAATAAATTGTTATAAACAAATGAGTTGTTTATTAGATAATCGAAATTTTTTTCATGGAATTTCAATCTTTGATACAAATAATGATTTTTAGAAAAAAAATCGTTTCTTAAAAAAAATTTTTTGTAGCTTAAGAATAGTTTTGTTAAATAACAATTTTTTTCTACCACTTGTATTCAATATTAAGGAATCATTTTTTTGTTAAAAATCATGATTTATCTTGTTCTTTAATAACTGAAAAAAAATTCTGTTTTTATTCAAATTTTCATTGTTTTCTTCAATAAACAATTCGTTATAAACAATTAAATTTTTTTATTATATTTTTTTTCTTCTTCTACACAATAGAACAAAAACAACCAAGTATTGCTTCCTTATGAAAAAATCTTATATATATTTTTTATCGCATTTTAAAAATTCTTTTTTCCTTTACTTCATCAGTCCCACTTGGTTTTTAATGTTTAAACTTATTGTATCTTATAAACTCATGAAGATGGGATGGAAAAAGTTCAGACTTAATTGTTCTTTATCAAGTCAAGAATAAATTGAGCCCAAAATTGAAGATCTGACCTAATTATTTATTTAATTTATACCATTTTCTTATAAAAACAAGCGTTGAAAATTTTTTTTTCAAGCTTTATGCTTAATTATGTTATAAACTATAATAACTATGACTATATGACTTTAACTATCTTCAATCCAACGTATTATTTATCTATCGAGAATTTTAGCTAATAAATTCTAGTCAAAATCGACCCGTATACTTACGATTAAGTATCAATGGTCACCTAATGATTTTTGGAATTTATATCTTATATTCCTTATTCTAATGTTAATTCCACTTACTTATATTCGTCATTTTCGAAATATATACTACGAAATGTATTAACAAATAATTTCTCGTTCATTTTTAGTTTTTAAGGTGCTTTCGCTGTTAAATTTATCATAGTTTATAACATAATTAATCATAAAGCTTGAAAAAAAAATTTTCAACGCTTGTTTTTATAAAAAAATGGTATAAATTAAATTAATAATTAGGTCAGATCTTTAATTTTGGGCTCAATTTATTCTTTACTTGATAAAGAACAATTAAGTCTGAGCTTTTTTTTATCCCATCTCCATTAGTTCATAAGATATAATAAGCTTAAACATTAAAAATCAAGTGAGACTGATGAAGTAAAGGAGAAAAGAATTTTTAAAATGCGATAAAAAATATAAATAAATTTTTTTCATGAGGAAGTAATACTTGGTTGTTTTTGTTTCATTGTGTAGAAAAAAAAAAGAAATTAAAAAAAAAAAACTAATTGTTTATGATGAATTGTTTATTAAATGAACAATAAAAATTTGAATAAAAACAGAATTTTTTTTTTAGTTATTGAAGAACAAGATAAATCATGATTTTTAACAAAAAAATGATTCCTTAATATTGAATACAAGTGGTAGAAAAAAATTGTTATTTAACAAAACTATTTTTAAGCTACAAAAAAATTTTTTTAAGAAACAATTTTTTTTCTAAAAATCATTATTTGTATCAAAGATTGAAATTCCATGAAAAAAATTTCAATTATCTAATAAACAACTCATTTGTTTATAACAATTTCTCAAACAATAGGAGATGAAAATTTGAAAAAACTATTTCTATGCAGCTTCTGATAACAAAGAAACGGATCATCAATAATATAAAAAAAAGACCATGATTAATTGGAGTTTTTAATTTTGCAACAACGAAAATTAGTAATAAAAAACTGAAAAATCAAAATTTTTTAATTTTTTCAACGGGGATCTATTCTGGAGCCTTTGAAGAATAGCTCCAAGAAAGGAAAAAAATTCAAGGTTTGTAGTTTAACAATTATCGCATTTGCAATGTTAACATTCAAGCTGCATAAAATTGTTCGTTAACCAATGCATAACTGATTGAAAAATTGAGATAAAAAAAATTTTCAGGCGGATTATTGTTCATTCATCTATTCAGTAACCCCCTGAATTTTTTCATTTCTTAAATTTTATATTTAATGTGTTAAAATAATTTTTATTAATAAAGGGTCCGAAGTAGGCGCGGCTTACGCAGGCCAGAGCACCCGTTTTCGGCCCTATTTTCATCCCTCTGGGAAAATCACAAATATTGGTCCTACAGTTCCGGGAGTCAGGACTTTTTCTTAGGAAATTTCATCCTCTTTTTGAATCTTTTTTCAGATTTGAAATATCTCGAATGGTTTTTGAGAAATAATAAAAAAACCAAAGCCCTTTTTTATCAGTCAATTGTTTATAACTTTTGCAATTTTTGCGAGCGGCCCTTGAATTTCTTCAAAAACTTTCCACATGCGATTCCGAATCGAATGACGCCTCAACCATATTTTTAGGAGAGAAAGAAAAAGTTTTGACCTAAAAAGCACTTGTTAACTAGACTAATATGAAGAATATGGATTTCACTTTGAACAAAATAACAGCTTCTCCTTTCGAAAAAGAACTAGGCAAAATCAAGAAACTAGTGCGTACTCCGAATCGTCCGTTGGCTCAGGTTTGTCGTCGTCTTGAAGAAACGAATTCCGTCGATAATATACTTCAAAAAAGCCAAGTCAGTTTACCGAACACTGTGACAATTCTGAAAGAAAGTTCTACCGATGATTACGCCAATGTTTCTGTCTGAAAGCTCAAATGTAGATTCGGCATTCTCACAACATCCATGCCGAATAATCTTGTGTTGCTAAAAGATGGTTTGATTGTACGAATCAAAGATATATTCTGCTCAATTGATTCAGTTGAAACTATTCAGTATGTGGGAGAACCATGGAAAAAGCATACAGATATTTTTGAATATCCCACTAGTTCAAGTGATCTCTACATGTAGGAACTTATTGCCAAACCTTGAGGTTCGTAATCGATGGGATGGGGTTGAAATTCCGAAATTCGAAAGCACCGAAAGCGCAAAATAACTAATTTCTAACACCGAACAACGAATTTTGTTGAATGTATTGCAGCGAACGTGGACTCAGCTGGAAGTACAAGCCATAGAATGGTTAAAGTGTCGAATAAAAAGTTATGCGTAATTAAATTTATATATTATACGCTTTCCCAAGTCCGTGAGCAAACGACATGAGTAATAAATCGAATTAACAGTAATACTACAATATTAATGTCGAAGGTCTGATATTCTATCAAGTACAAAATTCCGAAAATTGGAAAGTCGAACGACTATTAATTCGAAAGTGTAGATGTAAGGAAAATCTGAAGAAACACTTGTGCGGTTTTGAGTTTCAGAGTTTCAGAAATTACCTTAACGAAAGTAAAAGATTCCGAATTATAAAGTTCCGAAATAGCAATGTTCCGAGAACCAAGATTCACGCTCATAGAATAGTTTACTCGACGCGTCGAGATAGCAGCACCGTTGACATCAGAACCCTTGGATCCGACAACGCTCCAATGTCAGTGCGGACTCTAGCGACAGAAATTAGAACTGCTCTCACCTCCATCTCACAGTTTTGCTATTATAACTCATGGGGCAAATAATACGAACGAAGGCAGGATAGGTTTACAACAGGCTGAATCCATATCAAATCGTGCAGGCTAGCGCACTCCATATTTCAGAATTGCTCGGAACTAAAGTATATTCTTTCTTGGCCAAAATGAGCAGACACGTATATTTCATTATGACCCAAATAAATTTCAGACGCCCGACATCGGTATTTCAAGATTATAAGGTAAATGCGGCATTTCCTGATATTTAACGTTCAATTTATGAAAAATATACGCCAACTTGGCAGTTTTCGCACTGTTCGCAAAATTCTTGTTTTGGAATAAGTAGAATCCCACACGCCGTCAAATCAGAATCGCAAAAGCAAAATTTTCAAAGTTCCAAAATAGCGATGTCAAAAACAGACACAAAATTTTGTTTCCAAATCGTTTTTTTGAGGATTTTTTGATTTTTTAATTTTGATCATAAAAAAACCGTATTCACCTTTTAATCTGAACAAATTGGTATTGAGCGTGCAAAACATAAGTTTCCGCTTATTTTGGCTAAGGAAGAACATACTTCCAGTTACGAGCAATTGTGGAATATGCATTACCTCCGCTGACCTGCATGATTTGAGATGGATTTACTCGATAGCGATTTAGATCTTCGCTATCGAAAGGATTGAGATGACACAATTCGGATCTTCACCTACAGACTGCATTTTACAAAACAAATTAAACGTCCGATACATGTGAATTCAGAAGTCCCTCTAAAAGTCCTCTTCCTGTTGAAGCGGGCAACTAAAATTTGGAAATTCATCAAATATTGATCTTTCAATACTCAAGGGAGTGTCTTTTCGATTTCGAAGTTGACTTTTATATCTCCATGTATCGAGGTCCACGTATCTCTTAACTAAAGCACTCCATTAATTATTGTTGAACAAAGTAAATTAAAATGAATATATAAAATATTGCGATTTCGTAGGTTCCAAGCCATTTTTATAATTCTGCGTAAAATTCCAATAAATTTGGGTGTTTTTGTTCAAAATTGCGTGTAGAATGAGGCTGAAAGCCCTTTTTCGTGTATGAGATACGTGGACTTCGATATTTGGAGATATATACCTCAACGTTGAAATCGATCCGGGCATCATTTACAATAAATGCAACAATCAATTTTACAGTCTCGATCAAGCTATTTCGTCCTTAACCCTTCTTTGACACACTTACTTTTGGTCACGATTTTCACACACCGGATGGTTTATCTGACCCGGAAGGTGCTTCATCCACCTGTCATTAACAACCCTTAGGTTAGTTTGGAAAATCAGGGATATATTTTGTATATTCTTTAATATGCCTGCAGAATTAAAGTTCGAAAAATATAAAATAAACTTGTTTCAATAAAATTATTGAACACTTTTGAACATATAAAAGTGAGCATTCTCTCTCGTTTTCGTCCGGGTCAAAATGTTCCGGACTGTCAACGAAGGGTTGAATGTGATTTTTTATCGTATCTTCACAGCCCACAAAAAATAGCCTTTCGAATTAAAAATAATGTAAATACTATCCGAACTAACTGATTTAATATTGGATTTGATCGGTCGAGCGGTCTTTCAGACATCCGCTGAATAAAATTTTGTTATGATCTCTCAAGAGTGGATGAATTAATTTCATAAAAATTGGTCCTTCAAAGTTTACTACATCACTCATTACGAATTCGAAGTCAAATTTTAAAAATTCAAAGTGAAACCAATGTGGTGGTCCAAAATCCATAAATTAATAACTTTCCATAAAAACTTGCTGGTATCAGAAGGTCTTGTGCGTTGGTGATCACAAATCTATCGCAGATTTCTTTTCTTGATGTTTTCATTATTTTTTCATTATTTATTACTTCACACTCATGTCCTTTATTCCTCGAATATCGATATCCAAACTAGAAACTGACTCGGGCGGTGGAAAGTTCGAGGGCTATAACCCGTGAAGACCGGTCAAATGAAACGCATCCGGTTTCATTCAATTTCTACATTTGAAACCTGATTGGTTTTATGAGAGTCGTATCAAAAAAATTGAAATAAAAGTGACACATTGGAAAAATTCAATGAACCTATTATAAATACATTTTTTTTTTTTATTAATTGTATTCCATTTTCATGAATTAAATTTATTATTTCATATTTTGTGTGTACCTTATGTGCGAAATTCATTGCAAACTGATCATGCTACATATAAGTGTGCCCAACTCTATTGACAGCTAAGGCCGTCCTCTAGTTTCTCGGGTCGAAAAAATCGATTTTTTTTTTTTTTCATAAATCACATCTACAACATGTGTAGAAAATGTGTGCCAAAGGATTTTTCGATATTCGAAGTGGTTCACAAGTTACGGCCCTGGAACGGAGCAGGAGCGCGCGCCAGGCTGCTCCGAAAGCCGAGCAGCGCTGACCATTGTATTGATATCCCTAAATCTAACTGCTACCTGAACCTTTTGTGAATTAGGCCCGAGTAAAGGGGAGCCGAGACCGTTGACAGACGCTTTCGAATATTGACTAAGACGCCGTGAAGTTTTAGTTCAGTTTTGCTGTGGCAGTTGCGAAGCGTACTATATTTTCTCTTGCGAGTCGCACGTAGCTGATTTTTTGAAAATAATTTTCAAAATGTTCAAGAAAGGAAGTAGAGACGCCCCGGCTCGTTACGATCGACCTAAAAAGCGAAAATTCGCAGGCAACCGACACACTTTTGAACAAGACAAGTCGTTTACATCGGCGTCAGCGACGAAACTTCGTCAAAATAAACATTTTGAAGTGACCGTTGAACAGACTGTTTTGTATTGTATTTTGAATTTTGTGAGTGTATTTTCAACCATTTCTTCGGCTGTTATTTGTAAAGAGTGCAAAAGTACGGTGACTTTCCATCAACGTGATATACGAGGATTGGGCTTTAAAATTTCTATGGCGTGCAAGTGTGAGAAAGAAAAAGAAATAGATTCATGCCCAAAAATCGGTAAAGCCTACGAAATAAATCGTCGCTTAGTTTTCGTGATGCGTTTGTTGGGAGTCGGTTATGAAGGCTATAGAATTTTCTGTGGACTGATGGATATGGGACAAGGTTTTGCTTTGAACACGTACTATTCCATATCAGAAAATATTCACTCAGCTTCTTCGGCCGTTTTTGATACAGTGTTGTCGATTGCGGTTAATGAAGAAAAGGAAATCCTTCAAGAACAAGGAAAAGCAGAAAATGAATTCACCGTATCTGGAGATGGCACATGGAAAAAAAGAGGATTTTCATCTTTATTCGGAGTTTCAACTTTAATTGCCAAGTACACCGGTAAAGTGGTTGATGCGTGTGTAATGAGTAGTTTTTGTGCTGGATGCAATTTGTGGAAAAATAAAAAAAATAATGATCCAGTTGGATATGCAGGATGGCTCGCTGATCATGAAGAAAATTGTACTCGAAATCATACTGGAAGTTCTGGGAAGATGGAAATAGATGCAGTTGTGAAAATGTTTTCTCGTTCAGTAGATAAACATCAAGTTCAATATACGACATACATAGGAGATGGTGACAGCAAGACATTCAAAGGTATTTTGAATGCAGAACCATATGGAGAAGATGTTGTTGTTGTAAAAAAAGAGTGTGTTGGACACGTTGAAAAGAGGATGGGGACTCGGCTCCGAAATGCAAAAAAATCTAATAAAGGCATTGGTGGGAAAGGTGCAGGAAAACTCACTGATAAATTGATTGGTGAGATGACAAAGTATTATGGATTAGCTATTCGGAGACATCCAGATTCTATCGAGGAAATGAGAAAGGAAATTTGGGCAACATTCTTTCACAAGATTTCCACAGACAGCAATCCACAGCATCAAAATTGTCCTGCAGGCGAATCTAGTTGGTGCAAATGGCGGAGAGCTGAGTTTCTCGGAGAGGCTGAGCAATTCAAACACAATAAACCGCCTCTTTCTGAAGCAGTTCAAAAAGTCATAAAGCCAATTTATGAGGATTTATCCAAAGAAGAATTGTTAAGCAGATGGCTGGGATCGGAAACTCAAAATAATAACGAGTCGCTCAATTCGTTAATCTGGACTTTTGCTCCGAAGCACCTCCATTCTGGGCCAAAAGTGGTTGAAATCGCCACGTTTCTCGCTGTCATAATCTTCAACGCAGAATTCGAAGCTATCCTGAAGACCTTGGAAACCATGGGAGTGAAAATCGGCCCACAAGCTAAAGGATATGTTCAACAGCGTGATAGCTTTCGGATCGACCGTTCAGAAAGGCGCACGAGCGATGTTGTAAAACAGGCCCGAATCGCGAAAAGAGAAGACAGAGCAGCTCTGCGTGACTTCCAAAAAGAAGAGGAAGGCCTATTGTATGGTCCAGGCATAGCAGATTGACGGTGAGATGAAATTTTTAGTATAAATCACATGCGCGAACTTTCAAACGCGTTTTTCTCGAAACACCATTTTTCGAAACGGTAACCACGATATTTCAGAAACTATTGCACCGATCTTGTTCAAATTTATACAGCATCTTTAATATGTTATAAGCCAGCGATTGAGCTAGGATTATCATGATTGCTTCGATAGTTATTTCGTACGAGCGAAAAACTTAAGAAAAAATGAGTAAAAAATAGAATGTAATTTTCAAAAGTGTATAAAAAAGTCAATTTTTGTAATTTAGAATTCACTCTAGTTCAATCGCTAGTCTTGAATATGAAGATTAAAATGCCGTTTGGTTTTTTGATTTCAGATAAGCAGAACAGCCGCAATCTTGGTCACCGTCAAGCACCTCTTTTACTTGATGTCTTCCTGTCGGCCACTATAACTGCTATTCTATTATACATTTTGACTTCAAAAAATTTGTAAAGCTTATTTAAATGTTAATAAAGATTATGCAAAAATAATGAGATTGATTATTTCGATGCTTTTCCCGTAAAAAAATTATTGAAAAAGCCATAAAAAAAACAGCCGAGAAACTAGAGGACGGCCCTTTAGGTAGGTGTGATATATATTTATATGTACCAAATTCTAATTTACGTTTTCTGAGTGCATGGGAAAAAGCCTGTGATTTGATGTAGATTTCAACGGGATAGAACAAGGGTGTTACCCTATACTAATCACGATCATAATACAAATCGTCTATTTGCGTCACGTTTATTCACACGCGTACATGATTAAATCGGGACCTTTCAGTGAGTGGACGAACGGCCCGTACGAAAAGTTTCATCCCGAAACAGGATGGCTCTACTACTATTATTCAAGTTTTCTATTGTTTATAGAAAAAAAAACGGTGAAAAAGTGTTGATTAGTGAGTCAGTGATACCAAGAGTGATATCGAGCAGCAAAAGTTCGACTATATGATGTGATCTATTCGGACATCTCCTGCATAATTACTACGCATATATGGGTCTCCACTTCAAGTAAGTTGTTTACATCGTCTAATTACAGTGATTGTTTTTCAAACGTGTAACAAATAATTGTAATCAAGCACTATCGATTTTGTAAGATTAGGTTACCGTAAAATTTTCTTTTTTTTTTCTTCTTAAATTGAATTGAACTGAATTAAATTAATTCTTAAATGTCTACAATTCGGTGAAAAGCTGAACGAAGCGTATAGACAAGAAACCAAAAATTGATCCTTTCGGATGCAATTGTTAAGTCTGTGAAATTTATCCAAATGATATTTTTTGATTTCGATTTTGACTTTATATATTTAATGAAAAATTTGCCGTGTTTATATTATATAAAAAATGTCTTTCGGGGAAATTTTATAGATTTGAAAATTGCATTCGAAAAGATCAATCTTTGGTATCTTATCCATACGCTTTGTTCGGTTTTTCACCGAATTATAGACATTTACGAATTACTTTAATTACTTCAAAAAACAACAGTGAAATAATTTTTAAAAATAGAAAGAATGAATTGCCCACTATGAAACTAGGCTAAGAAATCTTCAAATAAATAACAGTTTTTCATAAGAAAAAATGAAAAAAAATTGAAGAAGACAATCAATACAGAAAATGCGATTTTATGCTTAAAATTTGAGAAACTGATTAAATTGAAACATGAATGATTTTCAAAATAATCTTGAATGAAAGAGTATTTCGAAACAAAACTTTTAACCCCTCATTTTTTTAAATCACTTCATTCTTCAGAAAGTTATAGATAAACGAAAAAAATGGAAATATGAAAAAAAATCTAATGGGTGCATTTTTTAAGATAAAAATTAGAAAAACTCAGTTGAATTACTCATCATGAGCTCGAAATGAGAACAAAAATTAGCAAATTTGAAAATACAAAAGTCCAGCAGTGGCCGGTTTGGCATGGAAAGCCACATATATTATTTAGCATATATTCTTCATTGTCATTAAATAACAAATGAGGGTATATACTTCTTACATTGGATCTTAGAGTGTCATGTATAGTATGTATTTTACTTCCAGAAGAAACCCTCATTCATGCGCGCCAACTTTAAAATTGTAGGTACGTTAATCCGTTGCGGCTACACGGAGTCCAGTGGACTCCAGGCAAACTTTGTGGCTATTTTACGTTGAAAATACCTTTTTTCCATTATTTAGTATGTAGAAACGTACCATTGTCATTTCAAGAGATTTGCGAAAATTCGTAACTTCAAACTTCAAAAGAAATATCCTTTTCTCAAATTTCATTGAAGCTCTATTTTTTTCTTAAAAATACATTGTATTCGGAGTATAATGACGTACTTTTTTTACGATACAGCAAACATTTAATTTCGTCGATTTTTTTTTTAATGGTAAATAGTTAAATTTCGTGAATTAGCATTTTTTTTTTATTTTTTAAATAAAAAAAATAAAAAAATATTGGATAACTCAGAAGAAATGTCGAATTGAAGTTTGGCGCAAGATTCAAGTCAATGTGCCAAATAGAACGCAAAATGGATCTGTTTTTCTGCGTGGGGTCCGCTGGACCCCATTTGACCGTTAAATTATTATTAGAAGGTGTGACCGCAACGGGTGAAAGTTGATATTGGGGTTATCTGGACCTCAAGTTAATGACTATGGTTAAATAAAATAAATTCGTGGAAGTACTAATATCTAACGTCTTGTTGAATACAGATAATGTGTCATTGAATATTGCACATTCAAATAATATCAGTATCTAGTTTCTTGAGTGAATTTTTCTATAATCATAAATTTTAAAAGATATCAGTAAAAGAAAAGTTAATCAAACATCTAGTTTTCACTGCATCGTTAATCACGGCATCCATCACCAAGTGCCGTAGAGCGTCAACGTGCTACAGTTTGTTTTGCCTGCTACCCTACTTCTTCGTTCCTTATTATCTATAGGACAGGTACGCTGTCGACTCTTAGCTTCGAACGAAACGTGCAGTAAACAACGCAAAATATAGTCATTTCTCGCGGCGCCAGTCTTAAAACTATATGAGCGCGGCCACGCCACCTGGGTGTTAGCACCCTCTTTCATTATGAATCTTTAGTCGAAACGTGTATGATCGGTTGTCGCGCTGCTTTGTTGCTATTCTTTCGTGAACCGTGCTACGCATCGTCCGCCAAGTTATAGATTTCACTTTTGCGTGTACATTTTATTATATCATTGACTATTTCAAGAAGTGTTCGTTGGATTTATTGTTTGATTATTTGTGTAGTGTATTTTACGATATTAATCATGAACTAAATTATGTTTGAACTGTGGAATGTTTTTATTTTTTGTGGACTTTTTTAAAAGATATATCGTAGTTAACTTGTATTTCAAACTACATAACGTAGACTAATTGTTAAGCTGTTTTGTGGTAATATTATTTCTTTTGTTATTTTATCTATATGATCTTCCGTGTTTCACAATGCCTCCTCGGCCTCATGGCAATGCAAGAAGACATTTTCCGCGGAACAAGCGAGTACTGGATGGAAGAATTTTTCGTATCAACAAGACAGGAAACACAGGCGTTATGTGAGAATTATCTAGATATTTGTATCGTATATCAATCGGTGGTGATTGCATGGTACTATAAATTTATTGTCAATAAACCGACTGGTTTTGTTTGTTCGTCATCGATAACGAAAAAATATTTTTGCGGTATTCTAAGAGTGACGAGTGACGAGGAGGCCATCGAAGTAATATGTTATTCCCGGATCGGATGGAAGGGCGAGGGGGGGGGGGGGGCAATACTTGTGAACACTTTTTTCTTATTGTTAGATAAATTCTGCACGTACTGTCACGGCGTATCTTTAAAGTCATTTTAATGAAAGGTTTTATTTTTTATTATTTTTTTTTGGTAATTTAACTTACCGTTACTTCCCTACTTTATTTTATTGTAATTCAACTCAGATTTTACAGTGATTCATTCGAATTTGAGTTCATATTCGATCATTTAAATTAGATTCTCATACTTCTTGTTATTGCAAATAGAATCATTTGGATCAAAATTATTATTCTCGATTCAGGGAAAACATGGAAATCAGGGATCATTATTATTATTCTTCCCTGCGAATAATGTAAATTCTGAAAAAATAGACTCTAAAATTAATCGATAAAAATCGTGTTGAGAAGTAAAGTGCTTCTCGATCGGAAATTTTCGTAGTAGGTATGTACGAAAGGACTTTTTGAAAAATCTTGTGACAATGGAACAATACTACCCAGCTATATTTCATCGATTAGCGATGAGCACCTACAATATTTCTATAATTTCCAAGTATTCTCCACATAAATAGTAAATTATGCGGCATACCTATAAAGTAGGTTTTTTCATGCGAGGATAACAATTTTTTGTACGAGCTGAAGGCGAGCCGAAAGCGAGTAATGAAATTATTATTCGTGCCAAAATTAATAATAATAAAAATTATAATATTAAAAAATCGGTATCGGGCGTGAAAACTTCAATTGGGTAATAATGAAATATACATGTCCGCTTATTTTGGGCGTGTAAGAATTTTGGAATACGACCTGTGCTGGCCTGCATGATTTGAGATAAATTCGGCCTATATGCCTATTGTCAGTTATTAATCTAAATTGTACATAGCACCCCGGTTGTTTTTATTTTACGAGTTACCTGATCGCTTTCTGATCTGGGATTATATTTATATTCGATCGTAATGAACTTTTTCACAGTTACTTGCATTGCGGAACACCGTTTTGTAAAGGGACCGCAAAAATATTGCCTGATAGTGAAAACTTGGTTGCGGTAGAGGACCATTCCGACTGCTGCTTTGAAGACCGTTATGCCGAAGATGTGGCTGACTTTAAAGAAGCCCTTAAATCTGCGCTCAAAAGACAGTATTGGAAGCTCCGAGTCCTTTACGACAATACTGTTGAAATGTGAGTATTGGTTTTAGTCATTTTCACAATATAAATATAAATTACGTATATTTGGTCTTTTTGACACTTCGATTACCGGCTATTTTGCAAGAAGTTGCCCTGGTTGATTCGACGTTGTCTTATATATCCCTAAATATCGAAGTCCGCGTATTTGAAACGCCGAAGATGGCTTAACAGTCCCATTTCATTCATAATTCTCAACAAAAACACTCCGATTCATTTTCATTCGACGCAGAAGTACAAAAATGAATATTGTTCACAATAATGAAAAAAGAATGCTGTACATTTTTTAGCTCTTAATATCATTGTTTATTCTATTTTTCTCTGTCTGTCTCGAGGAGACGAGCATCCTGCGTGGCCGGGAGGTATGTCCACTCCGTGCGACTTTCTCTTTCTCTTCTCTCTCTGCCTCTGCGTTATGTCCCCGCCATGCGATTTTCTCTCTCTCTCCTCGTCTGTTTATCGCATGAAGGGGGCTTAACGCTATTTCCCTTACTTGACAAAATATATTCTATTTCTGTTTTAAGTAATAACAACACAAAAATAATATTAATTTATAATTTCGTATTTTTCGGAAAAAAAGAGATAAAAAATCGCGTGGAGGGGGCTTGACGCTATTTTCCTGACGTGATAAAAATATACAAATATAAGCAACATAAATCTCTAAATCGAATTACATTCAGAATTAACGAAAAAGCGTAAGGAACTTCATTTCTGACGGGAGCCCCCCGACCGCACACGTTTTTTTCGACTTTGGAATATCATAACTTGACAAAACATTAGTATTCTTAAGAGAATGAAACGTATTTTTGTGGAGAATTGAACACTCTACAAAAAAGGTTTGCTGTCATTTTATAATAAACTACTCTTTCAAAAGTTATTTAAGGTTCGTAAGTATCTTTTGACCTCAAAAATTTGACAGTATTATTTTTTCGTCATTTGTAATAAAATTTTCAACTCTCATATTGAAAAAAATAGTCGACTGTTTATGCAATCTAATGTACGCAGTAATGTTTATCAACGTTTCCGGTGGCTTACTTTTTTTTTTTTTTTAATCAGAACTGGAACGAGTTTGTAATCAATCACTTTGTAGCCAAATTTTATCTGCAAATGACTAGCGACGCAAGTGAATGGAGAAACAAACGATACATTAATCATAGAAACGTAAAATTTATATATATGCAAAGAAAACTCGTTTCAGTTTTAATTCCGAAACATTGTATGCATGGAGTCTACGCACGACAAAAGTGAAACTTCTTGCAAATTAATTGTCAAGAGAAATAATCTATTGATATCTTCTTATTCGAGATGAACCAAAATAATTGGTAAAAGTAAGGATGAGGATGATAAGTATGATCTGAAATGAAAAAAAAAAATTGTTGCGTCAATGGTTAGCCGTTAACAAACTGAGAAATAGACAAACATAGGCAGCGGTAGGAGAATTCAGTAGCATCACTGCTGCATTATTTCTTAGCATGCTACACAGAATTTAAGGCTGGCTTGGGGGGATGGAGGAACGCAGCAAACTTGGGTTAAATTCTCCGCGGGAAATTTAATTGGGTACACCGTTTGACACTTAGGTTACTAATATATTACGTATAACATATGTCATGAACATGACTGTTATATTAGCATTTCGTTCTTCATGTGATATTTCTGCCATAAAATTAAAAAAGCCGTTTTTGAGAAGAAGCGTATAACTCGGGTCAGAAAACTGGATAATTCATTGGAATTCTGGAATCATGGAATGTAAATTGGTCACAGACGATGCACCTTGACCTCGTGCTGCAAGTTCGTACTCGTCGGATACCGCATACTTTCGCTATTGCTACACAATATACTATTTACCAGTCTTTACCGATTATCTACAATAAAAAGACATAACATTATAATATGGCAAATAATCTCCACTGTTGTAACTGATTTTAACTGCTGTTATCGTTACTATCACAATAATAGGTTTCCCAGAGAAATTCGAATACGAGTACCATTCCACACTATTGTTGACTCAATGAAACGATGGCGAAAATACACATATCCGCCATGCCCGAACAGTCTAGAAGAAATGGCCCGTCAACTAGCTGATCCAGAAAACCAACGCATATTGGAATATGCAGAAGGCCGCCTGGTAACCAAGACAATCCGGGATCATGAGCAAAACATACATTTATTGATATACGAAAGCCAATTTATTGAAGAGGAATTCCAAAATTTAACAAGGATATTTATAGATGGAACGTTCCAGACGACGCCTCGAGTTGCAGGTGTCTACCAACTCGTTTCACTCCTAGGCGTTAGACATGATCACGTAAGATGCTCTAAAGTTACATATATACAATTATCCCACTTATTGTTCGAATTTTCTGTCACTAATTGACTACATTGATTCAAGGCCATACCGTTTGCTCACATCTTGATGTCCAAAAAAATAGAAGGCAGCTACAGGGCTGTTTTAAACGAAATCAAGAGGATCACGAACACTGCGCATGTAACTGTCGTCATGACAGATTTCGAGGTGGCATTACGTAACGCCTGCCGATACGTATTTGAAAATGCTATGATCACAGGCTGCAGTGTGCATTATGACCGGGTACAAAAAATTATTTCTTTCGACATCACAGTGTTAACTATACATGGGGTTCATCACTGATAAAACATCTTCTAGCCTGAACCTTGCTATCCTATTCCACCTTTCCTCTTTCAACCCCTTCTTGAGGTACCCCGGAATTCCCTCCCCCTTTATGAATTTGTAGTCTCTGTTACTTCTCGACTCTCCTATCCTACTCCATCTCTCCGTTTCCTGCCTTTTCCTCTCTATCTTCACTATCTCCTCCCCCCTCATCTCTCCTTTTTCCCATTTACTCTCAACCTCCTTTAGGTCCCATCCACTTTCTACGTAGAAGGCCTTTCTCTCTGCTTCCCACCCGCGAAGCTCCTTATCCGCCCTAACCCCTCTTCTCATCTCCATCCTACACCTCCACGCAAGCTGCCCCCCCCCCCCTCCTCTACCCTTTTCTCATAGTTACACGCCCTCATACCTGCCCTCCCTTCTAGTTAGTCTCTTTGCAGTTCCTCCCTAATCAGATACCCCGCCACCCTTCTTGACACCCCCAACACCCACCTAAGGTATCTGTCCTGCCGATTCTCTACCTCCTCCCTTCTCTTCCAACCCCATACCTCTACCCCGTAGCTAACCACTGACCATACCAGCCTATCGAATAGCCATAATCTCCTACCCTAGTCACTCTCAAACCTCCTCTTCCCTATCCCCCAGACCTGCCCTAACAATTTCGCTCCCTTCTTCACCCTCTCCCTGACATGCTCCCCCTGGTCACCGTTCGCTCTCACCACGTAACCTAAATAAACGTACCTGTCTACCTCTTCAATCTCTTTACCCAGCCAGTTCCAAAAGACCCTCCTTTTCCTACCCCCTCCCTTCCTACACCTCATTATTTTTGTTTTCGCAATATTTACCTCCAGCCCTTTCTGCCTAACGTACCTTTCCAGTGTCCTAACAGTCCCCTTCATGTCGTCCTCGTCCTTCGCCAGCAGTGCTACGTCGTCAGCGTATGCCAGCGTAAACACCCTCTTTCCCCCCGCAAGCTCGACTGTGCCCCACCTCCCCCTTTCTAATTCCTCATCTATATCCGCCATAAAGAGCACAAAGAGAAGCGGGCTCAACGGACAGCCCTGTCTGACTCCCTTCATCGTCCAAAACCTCTCCCCGACCTCTTTCCCTACTCTCACCCTACACCATGTCTCCCTTAATACCTCCTCACACCTATTTACTAGTCCTTACCTGACTCCTCACTTTCTCATGGCCTCGCAGAGCTTACTCCTGTCCACTGAGTCAAAGGCCGCCTTAAAATCTACGAACATGACTATCATCTTCCCCTTTTCCCTAGCTATCTCCCTATTTATCAAATAATTTAACACATAAATGTTGTCTATGGTCCCTCTCCCTTCTCTGAAGCCCACCTGACTTTCTGGCAACACCCCCCCCCCCCCCTCCACTTCTTCCCTCAATCTCCTCTCTAGAATCCCTACGTTAATCTTAAACGCCGAATGCGTAAGCGATATCCCCCTTTAGTCCCCCACCTTGCTTCCATCACCTTTTTTTACTACCGGCACTACCACTCCTGCTTTCCACCCCTCCGGCTACCCTTCCCCTTGCCATACCCTATTGCATAGCCTCCAGAGTTCCTTAATGACCTCTTCCCCCCCATATTTCCAGGCCTCGTTCGGGATCCCGTCCTCACCCGTCGCTTTATCATCCCTAAGACTCCTCACCATATCTCTAACCTCCTGCATTGTTATGTCCCCCTCTTCTCCTATTGCCCCCTCGCCATTTCTTCTACCTGTGTTTATCACTCTGCCCTCATCGACCCCTCCCAGAGCTTTTTTAAAATAATTGCCCCACTCCTCTATTTTTATGTCCCTATTTACCTCCTTTCTCTTTTTCCTGCCTACGTTCACTACTTACCAAACGTCCCCTTCTGTCCTTGCTGACTTTACCCACTCCTCCCAACTATCCCTATCCTTTTTCTTTTTTCCTTCACATATCCTCTTATATTTTTTCTTTACTATCAGGTATTCCTTCCTATCTACCTCCCCCTTTCTGAACTTCCTTAGGGCTTTTCTCAGCAACTTTTTCTCTTCCCTGCACTCCCCATCCCACTATCCCGCGCTACCTTTCAGCCCTTCCTGTACCTGCTCTGTCCCTTCTATTGCCGCCTTGACGTTATCTTTCAACCTTTCCCAGTCCTGCTTCAGCCCTTCTAAACTTTCCTCCCCTTTCCTAAAACCCTCTCTGAAAATCTTCCTGCCCTCCTCAGTCCATACGCCCTTGCCTCTCCGCGCCGACTCCCCTCCTGCTTTCCTTCCCGCACCGCTACCTTTAACTTCTGCCCCAACTACCACCGGCATGTGGTCCGAGTCCACCCTTTCTTCTACTCTTCGTTCTACCACCTTATCTCTGATTTTTTCCTCTATCAAGACCAGGTCTATGACCGAACACCCTCTCTTCCCTACGAAGGTCCATTCCCCCTCTTCGTCCCCCCTAATACACCCATTTGCTATAGCTCACCCTCTCTCATCTATAAACTCGCACAGCTCTTTCCCCTCTTTGTTCACTACCCTATCCTTCGACTTTCTTTCGCGCGTTTCCGTTAGACCGTCTTCGTCCGCCAACCCCCCCCCCCCCCCCCCCTAGTGTTCCCGTTCGCGCATTAAAATCTCTCCCGATGATCGCCCTATCCTCTCTAGCCTCCTCCATCCACCTCTTCATTAACCCCTTCTTCCTATCCAGGTCCCCACTTACATACACCCCCACCACCCACCACCACTCTGACCCTAGCTTCACTTCTCTCGCTACCCAGCCCTCCGTGTCCCAATCCCCCAATCTTCCTAACTCTATGCCCTCCTTTACCCCCACGACTATTCCTCCCTTCGCTCTTCCCCTGCCGCCCGCACTCGTCGTCTCTTGGATGTCCCACCTGAATCCTTTTTTCCAGCTACCGCTTATCCCCTCCCATTTTCTTTTATCCACCCACGTCTCTAGCATCACTACATCCCACTCCTTTGATCCTTTCCAGAACCCCTCATCCTTATTCCTCACTCCCGCTACATTCCAGAACCCTATCTTGAACACCCTGTCCCCCCCCCCCTCTGCCCCTCCCCCTTCCTAGACCCGGCCTCCCCATCACCTCCCCCCCCCCCTACTCGTTTCCCTCCTGCATTCTCCACCCCCCTTTTGCCTCATCCCAGAGTCGTACTCTCTCATTGACCCACATTTTCATATACCCTATTTTGACCCTATTTCCCTTCTCCCTCTCCTTGAACGCCTCTTCCATGATTAGCCTCTTTACTCTCCTCTCTTTCCATGTTGAATCATCTTCAATTCTTACTTTTTCCCCCCTCAGTCTACTTTTCGCTAGCATTACTTCCCTTTTCTCTTCTAGTCCTTCCAGCTCTACTAAGACCATCCCCTTTCCTTCCCTATCTTTCCCCCCTATCTTTCTCATTCTCTGAATTCCCCCCTTTACCCCTATTTTATGCCAGACTCTATCGATCTCTTTCCCCCAATCCTCATCTTTCAACTCCACCCCTTTTACGATAACATTTCGTCTCCTATTTTCCCGTTCCCTTTTCTCTGCATCTAGCTCTAGCTTCCTAACCCTCCTTTCCGTTTCCCTGCTGCCGGCCTCCCCTTCCCCTTCTGCGCTCTCTCCCCCTGCCATTTCTCTCTTTTTCGCCTCTAGCTCCAACTTCTTTAGCCTTGCTTCTAACCCTGCAACTCTTTCTCTAATCAGCCTCTGCTCCTCCTTCCACATCTTCCTAAGCTCCTCCCTCTACTTTCTACCCTCATCCCTAAGGTCGTCAACCCTTTCACCTACCTTTCTACATTCCTCCTTTATCCTATTGTCAATCCTCTCCAACTTTCTGAGTATTCCCTTCATATCCTCTCCCTTTGTCGGAGACCTCGCCAAGAGCTTGCTTCTCTTAAAAATCTCACTCTCCTCCTTCTCTCTCGCTAACATGAGTTCGCTCGCCGTCTCCCTCTCCTTTCTCGCGACCCTTCCCAGCTGCAGTCTACTCTGGCTTAATACTCTTTTCGAGGGCTCCGCCTTACCATCTATCATGCTCCCTTACCGACGCCTTTCAATACGAAAGAATGCTATTCGGACTAAGCGGCTCACCGGGAACCTTCCAACAGCTGATGGACCGACTAAAGGAACGTTTGCGAAGAAAACTGATATCATCAGCGTGCGAAGATTATATGATAAAATATTCGCGTACTTAGACGATTGGATAATCGCGACGAAAACGTTCACGGATCACGTCTTTTTACTAAGAATCCTAATTGACGTTCTTATCAACGCTCAGTTGGTAATAAATTTCGAGAAGAGTAAATTCGCCGTTCACGAAGTGAAGTTTCTGGGCTTCATCGTGGACAAGGACGGGCTCCGACCAGACCCGAAAAGATCAAACCAATCCTCGGAATTAAAAGACCGACAAACCGCCGAGAGCTGAGAAGATTTAACGGAATGGTGAATTGGTACCATCGGCATCTTAAGGACATTGCACTTGTGCCGGGCCCATTAAATAAGCTCACCAGTGTAAATGTACCGTGGTATTGGGGAAAGACTGAAGAAACGGCGTTTCAAGAAATTGAGAAAGCGCTTGAAAACATGCCAACGCTTTCAGCGCCAGACCCCGCACTACCGTATATTTTATACACAGACGCGTCAGACACCGGACTCGGCGCTATACTCGTGCAGCAAGACGCCGACAAGGAACACTTAGTATACCGCTTGAACCGAGCGCTCAAGGGAGCGGAGAAACGGTATACAACAACAGAGAAGGAATGCCTCGCAATAGTGTGGGCCGTGGAAAAATTGCGCGGCTACCTCGAAGGATCACCGTTCATAGTGATCACGGACCATAATTGTTTAAAATATCTGGTCTCGATGAAGAACCCCTCTACACGTTTGGCACGATGGGCACTGAAATTACTTTCACACAAAATAACGATCGAATATCGAGTCGGATCGGAAAACGAAGCGCCAGGCTACTTCTCGTGGCAACACGAGGGAGAGACAGAAGAAGCCACGTGGGACGAGATCCTCAAGACAGTCGACACCAACACACGGCTGAGGTATTTAAAAACAAGCGACTGGGTAGATCGACGAATTGCCCTCGTCAAAGAATACCCGGAACGATGTCTAGATTTTCGTGTTGACGAAAACGAAAAGCTATTCCATTGCCACCCGCACCCACTCAAAAGTATCCTGCAGGACAAATCTGCGTGGAAATTATGCGTGCGTGACGACGAAATACCGACGATCATTGAGAAGAATCACTGTTCACTAACAGCAGGTCACTTCGGCATACAGAAGACTTACCTACGAGTATGTGAAAAATACTATTGGCGGGCAATGTACCGAGACATTAAAGAGTACGTACGGGGATGTACAGTCTGTTTACAAACAAAAGCCGTAAACACCAAGAAGACCGGTGAGATGGGAATCTGTGAATATCAATATCCATGGCAATGTATCTCTGTGGATATGATCGGACCGCTGCCACGCTCAAAACGAGGTAAAACTGCATTGCTGGTTGTATTAGATTGTTATTCTAGATGGCTGGAATGCGTACCCCTCGCTGCAGCTAACGGCAAGGCAATCGCAGAATCGCTCAGGAAGATATTTCATCGATGGGGAGCACCTAAACAACTGCTCTCGGACAACGGCATCGAATTCGCAAATTCTCACCTAGCGACACTTCAAGAGGAATTCGGACTCGAACACCTGTTCACGCCCGTTTACTACCCGCAGGCGAATCCGGTAGAAAGGGTAAACAGAAATCTCAAGTCAATGCTAGCAGCATGCTTGAAGGACACGACACACGACGAATGGGATAATTGCATGAGTCAGCTGACGTACGCGTACAATACCGCAACGCACTCATCGCTCGGGGTAAGTCCGTTTTATTTCGTACACGGCTGGGACCCCCGGGTCTCCAGTAAGGACTACGATCCGCAAATAAACGGCCCGCAGACCCCTTGGCTCGAGAGAATCTCAAAAATCGACGAATTGCGTCACTGGATTGAATTAAAAATGCGAGAAGCGCAATCTAAACAAGCCGCGCAATATAATTCGCGCGTGAATCCGGATGGGCCGAATCTTCGACGTGGAGACCGCGTATATTATTCGAACAATAAACTGTCCAACAAATTGAACAAATACAGCTCGAAACTTGCACCTAAGTTTCTCCCGGGAAGAATAAAACATGCCGAATCCCCCTTGGTCGTAACCCTCGAGAACGACCAGGGAAAATAAATCGGAAAATACCACATATCAGATCTAAAGATACCGCGAAGCAGTCCACGCGCGATGAAAAACATACACTAAACTCAAAAATTTCTCAGATGACTGGTGAAGACGCCTGAGATGCATCGACGTGGAAGCGGGAGAACTAGACCGAGATGCCCGAGGGTACATTTTCCGCCGGAGTACGCCGACTGGGAACCGCCGGCGAGCACCCTCCGGGCGACGGAAGCCGCTGCTGCAAGGAGGCAACAGAACGAGGTACCAAGGAGCACCCTGGAACAAGCATACCGGCCTCGAATGCCGATGCCGCTGCCTTCAGCCCAGAAAATCTTCACAGCTCTCAGCTCCGACCCGAGAATAGCTAACAGGGACCCGGGATACGCACAGGTTCGGGCCCCACGCTAGACATAGCACTGGTAGCACCGCTGACCGCAACCGCCACCCGTCCCGCGCCCCCGGAAGCAGTGGGTGACTCCACGTCAGACACTAAGGGATACTCGCGTGACACCCTCGCGGTGCCCACGTTCGTCCTCAGAAACGAGAGGGCCTCCGAAGAGGCGGACGAGCAGCAATGGCAGCGACAGGGCGCACGACCCAAAACTATCTCACAGAAACCTGCCCACGAGGACTACTTGACGGACCGCATCGCGGGAAGTGCGCCAGTAGCAGAACCTGAAAAACTGCTTGCGGTGATCGCGGAGCAGGACAAGAACTGGGAGGAATCCCAGAACAACGAGGATCATACGGAAGAGGCCGCGGAACGGCCTGAGAGCCTACCCCAGCGGAAGAACTCGAACCAGAGACATACTCGCGTGGAATCGAACGATTAGTGGAGGACGAAGTACAGCGGCGCCTGGCATTTCAAACGGCCACCCTGCCCTTGCAAAACGAGCGCGTAGATCGCGAAACACAGACGGCAATTTGTCTGATAAGGCCGCACAGACCAGACAAGGTGCGAGGACTCCATGGACCGTGCCTGAATTGCGGTGCCATGGAACACGGGTGGCAGAGGTGCAACCGAAAGACTCAGAGAAACCAGTTCTGCCCTGAGCACAGTCTACGGGGCCGCAGCCCTTGGATGTGCCCCTGGCCACATGGCGACAGGGGGAGACGCTTAGCCTGCGCCAAATGCCAGATTTGGTTCCGAGTACACGAGCAGCCCCTATACAACACAGCCTGCGAGCGGTGCCGACTGAGGATGCTCCGGGACAAAGAAAAGGCAGTACCCTGCATCTAAGACAAAACGAGAGACTGACCGACGACTCCACGCAAGGACCAGGATTCGATGAAGGGACGAAGGAAGGAAGACTACCGTCCGCCCAAACCGAGCAGTCACGCTGGCTGCAGAGAATACTTTCAGTTATTATATGCATATTACTTATGCATAAATTGCACAAGAACTTTTTTTTTTGTTTCAAATTTTCTGTTATTTCCATTTTTATAAGAAAGTCAATTGTCATTTTCAAAGCTGCTTAACAGCGCCAAAGAGTAGGCTACGCGGTGATATACCGAACAAAATATATTTAAAGTCGAATTAAGGACCATCTGATACCTGATGTAATGCACTGCTACTTAACATGTTGAGATAGAGTGAATGGATGATGAATGATTCTAGCAAGCATTGTAAGATCCGCCAGGGGTACTTGACTCTGGGGGGGGTGGTGTGGCGCGCGACGCAAAATGAGTTTAAAATCGAGTTCGCGTACCCCGAAAAGGGGGGGGGGCCGGCAGGGGACAGGCGTCCGGGACACCACGAGGTACCGGGCGTCAGTCAGTCAGATAATTATCACCGTAAGCGACACATCGACACGCGGGTCAAGTATCGACAGGTGAGTGAAAAGTAGAGAAAGTGTTGTGTGAGTGCCTGTGAGCTGCGGAAACTGTTTACCATGGTGATTAATACCTACATCTATCAAGGTAAAATAAAAGACAATGTAATGACCATCTATCATTGTGTATTCGAACTCTTGGCTCACTCAATCTGCACCTATTCCCTGAGATTATCATAAACCCCTCGCTGCGGTAGCCGTGCTCTAGTTACCGGACACACGACCCTCGGGCCGAGAGTCGTCACCGAGCTAGTCGGCATCTCCTAGTTTGGATCGGGGCTGGGTAAAAAAAATCGCACCTGACCTGGCGCTCAAAGAAGGTGGAAGAAACTTCGTGTCGGCGAGCTGTGGAACGCCGGCACCTGATATTTAGGTCCGAATTGTGCCCCTTTCCGCCTTCGAGAGCATTCGTCACTCGATTGCGGGGAGGGTGTTTTGCCACACATTATATTGAACTTACTCGAACAAGCGGTGAATTCTGTGTTGAACCGTCTTCTCTACTTCGGTACAAGGATTTGAAACTTTTACAAAGATTAATATGATCAAGTTCCTCCCGAAGTTACCATTATTTTTATACGTACTTTATTCAGTTGTTGAAAACTGCAAGTTACATTATTGTTCATATTCAGTTAGTGTTTTCATCATCGCATGCAACTTATGTCGGTTGGATTTTAGCGACGTATCACGCTGGCTAGTCCGTGGGAGGTAATTTAGAGACACCCTGTATATTTTAACGTGGCATTTCAGAATGGCTCGTTACAAGCCTGAAAACCTGAAGGAAACTACCGAAAACGCGTCCCTGGCGGGGTACTCCAAGCAAGCTCGATACGATATAGGCGAAAAATACTAGATACCAATATTTTCTGTATAAATTTTGTAATCCCGCGCTTCGGCGCAAGCTAAACAGGTACCGCGACCACGATCATCGAGGGATCAACACGTTTCTTTGATTCACCGAGGGATCGACAACTACCGAAAACTACAGTTCCAGCTACCGACGAATTCAACTACCGTTTCGTAATCATGAATCTCCCGCACAACTTTGAATGCCTCCTTTTTCGGATGCCGTAAGTTCGACATTAGGGCAGACCGCAGCATGTCGTCCCCCGACTTACCGGCCAGGAGCCGGACCGAACCCAAAACACTACGTCCAAAGTTGATAAAGCCCTCGTTCTGAGGATCGACGCAGCCTTCCTGTCAGTAAGGGCTACAATCATTGTGAGTCATGGTCCACGGACGTTGAGGTGCTGTAAGCCGCCGTGTGACTGCATGGTCTTCGTGATATATCGTGGGCAGTTGGCTACTGCCTAGACGACGAAGCCGGTGGAGGCAAACAATGAGGAGTTGCACTCCATCCGGTAACCTTCCGGAGGTAGCCTACGTACCTGCCTTCGTGGAGGGAACCCCCAATGACAGGCAACCTGGACAGTACGACGCAGCAGACGAAGAAAAGTACGTGTGATGTCAACTACGCTCATCTAGCGGTAATCGTCGATAACACGTAGCTGATATTCGCCAGAGGGATGACCCAATTATGGGGGGGATTGAATGACCACCGAAGGGGAAGAAGGATCACCTGACGGCACCGGCGAGATCGCTGATCCCGACCCCGAACCTGCCTATTCTACGCTCAACCCGCCAGGAGACAGCTTCGCTACCGCCTCGCTCTCGTTCAGTTAGAAATCCTTCAACTTCCGTATTCTTCCTCTATCTCCTATTCCTTCTTATCGCTATGGCTATCGTTACCTTTTTGTCACCCACTATCGTTTTGATCTTTTAGCTTCATTCCTTCCTGTAACTTCAACTCCTTTCTTCTCTCGCTTTAGCTTTCTTTAAGTTTGTTTTAATTTAAACTCAGTGTTACTTACTACCGCCGCCGACTAAGGTAAGGCTTTCGCCTTTGTATCGTACCGTTACGAAGTTGCTCTAATTTCTGTTTCCCTTATCGTATCTTAATTATCGTTTTGGTTGCATCGAATGATGCCAGTATCTTTGTGAATCATGATCCACGGACATTGAGGTGCTGTAAGCCGCCGTGCGACTGCATGATCTCGTTTCGTAATTAATTTCCGAAAACTTATCGTTGAGCGACCTCGTAACTACCGAATAACTATCTTTTGTATTTCTGAATCTCTTTGCTTATCTTTTGTACCTCTGAATTTTCTTTGCTTCTCGTCATTTTATGCTAGAAATGCTTGTGTAATTTCTATTGTCTTTTGTTATCGTTATCTTTAATTTTCGTTTCTAGTATTGCCTATCGCTTTGTATCGTATCGCTTGTTTTATATTATTTGCTTTGTGCATGAATTTCGTATCGTATATCGAGCTACTTGAAGTACAACTGAGCGTAGATTAAGCCGCTAAATACTACCGCACCTTTGTTTTCTATCGCTTATTATTTGATTTACATTTCTTATTGCCTTGTAATATTTTTCTTGTTCCCGAATATCGTATTTTTGTGTTATCGTCAGTTGCTTATTGTAAACAGGTGTATTTAGTGTATTATTTTTACCTTGCGATCCCGTCTCTCAATCTCGTATAATTTTTGTATTCTCTCTCGTTATCGTAATTTCGAATTTCCTTGTTAATTTAATATCGTAATTTTGACTGTCGTAAATTATCGATTCACTTACCGTGAATAATTCTCTCGTATAAGCTACCGATATTTGTGAATTGTATATGACTGTCGATCTTTCTTGCTAATTACCGTTTGATGTAATTTTAATATTATTTTCTTGTCACCATCGTTCTAAGCTATCGTCAATTCCGTCAACTACCGATTTTCGCTAAAGTTTCACTCTTGCTTTAATTTAACGAATTAACAATTTTCGTAGTGCCGCTTTTGAAATTTGGGTAAAATCACCTCGCCCAGTGACGTCTAGTTAAAGTAGACTTTTTGTATTATATCGATTCTCTCGACCTACGATTAATTTCTTTTGTGAACTATCACTTTTGTGCGGATTACCGCTGAGCTTCTTTTATCGAAAATCTTGTGAATGACTCTCGTTGACTAATTATCTTTTGCTACCTTTCTGTAACAGATTTGACCAACCTATAGCTTATGAACTGATTAATAATACACGATTGATTGACTCGTTAATTTACTTGATTCGATCTTATTTCTTGATTTCTTTATTTCCTTATTCCGTAATTGTTGTAACTGCCTTTGGATACCGCCACTCTACCAGTTCGTGTGAGTACCTGAGCCTAGCCAGCCATACAACGGGTTCTCTAATTATTATCATCGTATCGTATATTTCCTTTTTTTTTTAAATCGACGCTGAAGCGTCTGGTGCCCAACGAGTATCTTTTCGTATCTTCAAATATCGTACCGAATAATTGGGGAATTGCGCCAAAGTGCTAACGGTAAGTCCTCGTCAGAGGGTAACAGAATTTAGCGTTACAATATGTATACCGGGACAATCTCTAGAAACTATACAAGAACTGCGCATGCGCGAATTTGAATCCGCCGTCCGTACTATTCGTACTATTCAATTGAAACAAGAAAATCTGTTCAAATGTTGGGTGCTTGGAAGAAACGAAGCAGACAGGTGGGGACAATTTATGCAATCATTTTCATTACTTCATACATTAAGAATAACAATGAAATTTTTATCTTTCAACAGAAAATACAGAAAAAATAATAGCATCTCTGCTTTTTGCTGATGTCTTCTCTTCCCACGGAATTTATGACACATGCAGAGATCATCGGCCACTTTTGTTGGTTGGCAAAGGAAGTTGTAGATCTTACGGTTTTTTTCGATTTCAAATCTAATCTGAAAAATTTAATCCTAAGAGTAAAACTCAGAAACATTCTGTGACACAAGTTAAAAATCAACATTTTTAAAATGTGCCTCAGTGTCACAATTAACTTCAAGCATAATCATGGTTTAAAGTAATGTTCAGAACATTCATGTGAAAATATTGACTTATCGGATTCAACATTGTACCCCTTGTTGCATTTAAACAAATGAATACCTAATTTTCAACGAAGTTCATGAAAATATTCAGTCAAACCTCAATCCAATACTATATCTTGTTCAAAGTGCTCGGAACATCATCCAGTAACATGAATATCCGGAAGAAATCTCTCTGTCGCAGAAACCGTTATAAAGTTCTTTGTTTTTAACTTATGCCACTAGATAACTTTTGCATTGCAGATTCCATTTCCAATCTCAGGATGAAATTTTTTGTTTCGAACAGTGTTAACATGGGATGCAGAATTAATTGTCATAAATGGAGATTCACAACCTTACAGTCTCAGTGAAGGACCATTGTAAGAGTATAAAATAGAATCTGGTTTCAAACTATCAATAAGTTACCGGATAACTCCCTAATGAAGATTCATCATAAAAAGTTAGCCAGCAAGTAGGTCCTATTGTCGACAAAGTGATCATCCGTAACGTGTACTAGTGAGTGAATGCATTCCTCAGACCTTGCTGGGGTTGAACGAGGCTCAAGCACAGATGATAGCTGCAACTAGCTAGACGGATGATACTGTCCATTAATGCTGACTTTAAAGACATTTTCAACTGAAGTTATCCAACATTTTTAGATTGAGATTGGTTCAGTTTACACACCAAAATTCATCCCTGGAATCTGATTTAACACTTGAAACACTATTCATCTCAATTGAATACCAAGAGAGTGAAAAACAAAACATCAAAACTGCCGATAATAAAATTTGAAAAATAATGCGGGCCAATAATACTGCTTGGATGACAATGGTGCACGGAATGATTGATCTGTAAAATTAGTTAGCAGCAACTGTTGAAGAACAAACTTATTACTATTGGCTCGATGGATCTAAAATGATGGAATATTCAAACACCATGATCTGTAGCGTTTCTTGCTCTTCAATTTTGCCACGACTGATGTTCAGAAGGTGGCGATGATCAGAAGAAATTCCCTCGGATACCTGTTGTCTAATGGAACAACGGAACAACCAGGTTCGATGGTTCGAACGGTGGCACCAATCGAGAAACTACGGTCCTAGCCACCAAAACGTTTTGACCATCAGGTAAGGTATGATTTTCATCCTATTATCCAAACTTGAAACTTCAAGTCTATCAGAACAAACGAAGTTTATAATTGAATACATGTAAAAATATTGTAATATGCAAATATCATAGAATCAGAAATTTACTTACATGCTTCGACGCCTGACAACTTTAGTCTCGCTTCGATGATGGTTGTTTTCCACCTGAAAATATGAAAAGATATTATAATCAAACGAGAGCTTCTAATTCTTTTGGATACCACTAATTTTCAATAAATTGCGACAGAAAAACGAATTGCTACTTTTTGTACTCCTAAGCTTTGTGTTTTGAGATACACCATTTCTTTTATTCCTTGTTACTAATTTTGTTTTAATATTTCATGTTCATCGGCACTGATCACTGGCTTCCGGAGCACTGCACTGTAACAAATCTACTCCGGAGCTACCTTCTACTGGGTTGCAACAATCCATTTATTTTTAATTTTATGTCAATCAAGAATCTGTTTAAAATAATTAATATTTTTACTTACCTGCCTCAGTTTGTCTAGACTCCTACTCGTGGATGACGTTCGACATTTAATTTTAGATTTCTTCTTTCAACAAATAACTGATCCAATTTCTGTAGCTTTTGATATTTGTTTCCCCATTGACGCCTTTATTATGTCGATTAAATATCTTCTAATATCAACTACGGTATTGCTGAATGACACTTTTCTTAGAAAATTCACGATAAGTAGGAATAAATATCAACATAACTTCACTATGCTACTTTACGCGCGAGATATTCACAGCCTTGTCACATTTCGTGTACGTTGGTCCCATAGACTTATAAGATAGACTGAGCGCTCTTATGAGTCGCTTGAACCAAGGATATAAAGGACAGAGATATGTCCGGAGTATTTCTCTCTCTGTCTGGCGATATCAGTGGCGGGGACTGAGTAGAGGAGAACGAGGAGAAGTACGCATATGACAGGCGCAAAGCTGTTCCACTTCCACTGCTCCGTTGTCTCCCACCATGACGCCGATTGAAAAGAGAGAGCAGTACTCCCGGATATCTCTGTCCTTCATATGTAAACGTCAGTGCCTCTTATAGAAGCGCTCGGTCTATCTTATAAGTCTATGGTTGGTCCCCTTGGTTAGCTGACGAAAATTACGCCGCGGGCAATTTCGCTGACCAATGAGATTGAATTATTTGGCGCATGCGCAGTTCTTGTATAGTATCAAGAGATTGTCCCGGTATAAGTCTCGAAATCAGAGACTTGGTAATTTCGAGGAATGGTGGAGACATCACGATATGTGAAGTTGCAGTAAATAACTGTAATTAAAACTCACAAAGTAATAAAATGGCGTTTACAATTAAATAATATTACATTAAATAATATTACAGACGAATATCACAATAACTTCAGCACTGCACCTGAATCAACACGATCGTCGGTATCTCATAGTGATTATGTACAGTTTTATACTGAACTATGCCGTATGACGGCTAACGAGCGACTGTCTCGCTCTCGCTGTGTCTTATACATTAGTAGATTTCGATATAAGAGCGGATCCACGTCACTTGACTCAAAAAAAAACCGTCAAGTCACGGATCTTTGCGCCATTTGAAATATCCGTAGTACTATGTAAAAAAAAAATACAATTTCAAGGATTTTGAATTTTTTTCAAAAATAGCCGAGTTCGAGCAATGTGAAGTTTTGTATACCACTGTTGCACTGCTATGTTTGAAAATTCACATCTCCGAAAGTATACATCGGAGCGGACTGATCCTGCAATCGTTCTGTTCGTAAAAGAATGCGCTTTGATGAAAAAAAATTTATTTGAAAAAAAAACATTTCTTTCAATATTTTTTTACCGTTTTTTTTTGGTTTTGCTGCCATTTCCGCGGGACTAACAACAATTCATGGAGATAATTTTTTTCGAATACCTGTATCCTTTCTCTTTAATCCTAGAAAAAAAAATTGATGAAGAAGTTACCAGGGCCGGAGAAAAAAAATGAAACGTCTTGTCGCGCGTCACCGCGCGCGCCGGCCCACGTCGGCGCTACTCCTGCGAACTCGGTGTGTTGTGTATATGTATATGTATCGAAGTGAGGAGGTCAGTCACATAATTCCAGGTCAAAGAAGCTGCATAACCGTTGAAAGAAATGGTGAAAAAATATCGGTTCAGAAGCATCTGATGTTGAATAATCTGAGAGAATTGTATCGATTATTCCGTGATCGTTATCCGGGTAAAAAAATCGGTGTTTCTAAATTTGCAGAGTTGGTGAATTTTCAGTAGTATGCGATTTCGCTGAGAATTATGCATTTGTTGTACAAGATTCCACGCAAGGGTTTCACTAGACCAATAATCAGGCGACTATTAATCCAATCGTGGTTTATCATAAAATTTACGCCGACGACCAGTTGAGACATTTTAGTTTTGTGATAATTTCAGAGCATCTGAAACATAATACAGTCGCGGTTCATTTATTTCAAAAAAAGTTGATCAACTTTATTAGAGAGAAGTTTCAAAATTCGATTCCTATAGAAAAAATAATTTATTTCTCCGATGGAGCAGCTTCCCAATATTAGAACAAAAAGAAATTTCATAAACATAACACATCACTTCGAAGACTTTCAATGCGAAGCCGAATGGTATTTTTTTGCTACATCACATGGAAAATGGCCGTGTGATGGTGTTGGTGCAACTGTTAAGAGATTAGCTTCGCGTACAAGTTTACAACTGATTGGCAATTCCGACCCTATCCAAACACCGCTGGATCTGTATAATTGGGCAGGTTCTTATTTTCGGAGCATATCTTTTACGTACTGTACGCCTGCAGAATATCAAGCGGAAGAATCTATTTCACAAAATCGATTCGATAAAGCCTTGACAGTTCGTGGCTGTTATGTTTGATAATCACTTAAACACAGTTTTATGATTAGGTATGTGTATTAATATAATGGCATGGTAAGTATTACAAAAAGGCTTAATACGCGGGTGGTGTCCTTTACGCCATCTTGGCTGTCTCTGTAGGCGCGCAACTTAGAACTATATATCTTTAGTCTAGGAACACAAGCGCCACCTATAAGTAACTAGATATACTACATTCCTTCACACTTATTCTATGATTACACATCAAATACTTTTGGCGGGTGTCTTGTTCTATTTGAACGACACGGTTCAACCTGGCTTTCAGGCATCTTAGCTGCTACGGTTATATTTTCTTTTTCATAATTAGGAACTTTTTCTCTTACATCATTAGGTACAATATCACAATGTGTATTCTCATATCCTATTGTATTATTGCTTAAAGTTACGTTTTGTTTTGGTTTAGTAGAAGTATCACAATTATCTCTCTTACTCATTTCTAAATTACAAGGTCTCATTTGGTCAGTATGCCTTTTCCACAAGCGACCATCCTCAGTGCGAACGGTGTACGTTACTGGCCCCAACTGTTCTATTACTTCGGTTTTTTTCCAATTATTGTTCATGTAGTCTTTAGCCATCGCAACTTCTTTACTTTCAAAATCGATATCTCTATTCCCTCTGAAGAATCTTTTTTGGTCCTCTTGTTTCTGAGCTACCCTTCCCTTTACTTTTGCTTTTAATAACTCCCATCGGGTTCTAAATTTCCGATTCATTTGTAATTCTGCTGGACTCACACCTGTTGTGCAGTGAGGCATTGATCTCCACTAGAAAAGGTATTTACACAGTGCTTCGTGTGTCGATATTCCCTCTTTACTCAATAACTTTAATTTAGCTTTAAACGTTTTAACTGCATTTTCCGCAGCCCCATTAGCAGCAGGGTGGTAAGGAGCAGTTCAACATGGTGAATACCGTTACGTTCTATGAAACTTTCGAACTCTTTAGAGCAGAAACTGGTTCCGTTATCAGTTACTAACATGAACGGTAGACCCCATGTGCAAAAGTACTCCCTAAACGCCTGAATCGTTTTTTCAGTTGTAATGTTACTCATTAATTTAATGTCTACCCACTTAGAAAATGCGTCGACTATGACTAGGTACATTTTCCCGTCTATTGGTCCCAAAAAATCAGCGTGGACTCTCATGTTTGGTTCTTCCGGATACTCCCAAATATGCAACATAGCTTTAGGTGGGTTTGTTGCATTCTCAAGGCAAAGTTCGCATGATTTACAAATTTTTTCAATGTCCCTGTCAATCTTAGGCCACCATATGTATGAACGTGCTAATGCCTTCATTCTGACTACTCCTGTGTGAAGACTATGTAATTCTTTTTGTAATTCGTCACGCAACGTCTTTGGGATTACAACCCTATGCCCCCACATGACACAGTTATTTTCAACAGTCAATTCGAGCTCGCGTCTTTTAAAAGGTAACAGTTCGTCCCAAGTTTCTTTTGGCCATCCCTTCAGGATATAGTTTCGAACTTCGGTCAAGATTGAGTCTTTGTCAGTTTCGTCACTAATTGTTTTAGCGCTTATTGGTATATTTTCATTAACAAAATTCAAGTACGAATAACCCTCCGGACTCTCTTTATTGTCGTCATGTTTCATTTTTAATGGAAAACGCGATAGATAGTCAGCACTATCATTATCAATTCCTTTTATATGTTTAATTTGGAAATCGTAACCTGATAAGAACACCGCCCATCTTTGAACTCTGTTAGCCGCCATTTGCGGTAACCCTTTTTTGTCTCCAAAAATAAACGTAAGAGGCTTGTGATCTGTTTCAAGTATAAACTTCCTACCGTATATGAATTGATGAAAAGCTTTGACTCCCTCATATAATGCAAGTGCTTCTTTATCTAACTGCGAATAACCCCTTTCAGCTTTGGATAACGTTCGTGACATAAATGCTACCGGTTTCACTACATCGTTATTAAAAATGTGTGATAATACTGCACCAATGCCTACTGGCGATGCGTCACATGTAACTTTAATTGGGAGTTGAGTATCGTAGTGTACTAACACCTCGTGTGATACTAAACTTTGTTTAGCATTTTTAAAAGCCTTCTCACATTCTTGCGACCAAACCCATTTGACATCATTGTTCAACAACCTGTACAATGGATTAACTATGTCAGCAAAGTTTTTAATGAATTTTGCATAGTAATTCATCTTCCCCAGAAATTTCTGTAAGTCTGTCACGGTCTTAGGTGTCTCGATTCTAAGAATTGCTTAGATTTTCTCTTTTGATATGTGAATGCCACGTTCGTCTAATACGTAACCCAGAAAATTAACTTCTTTTTGTGCAAATTCACACTTTTCCTTTTTAATTTTAAGACCTGCTTCTTGTAATTGTTTGAATACTTCTGTAAGATGCTTATCATGCTCCTCCACAGTCTTACCACTAATCAATATGTCGTCGAAGTAAACTACTACCCCTTCAACGTTCTGAAGTACCCTTTCCATTTCCCTTTGAAACAATCCCGGAGCTGAGGCTATCCCATAGCTCAGTCTGTTGTAGCTAAACAGTCCTTTGTGGGTTGAGATTGTCGTTAGCGGTCTAGAGTCTACGTCGAGTTCAACTTGTTGATACGCATGAGACAAGTCCACCTTGGAATAAATCTTTCCCTTTTCCAGGTTTGCTAGCAAGTCTCTGACCCTTGGTATTGGATGCCTGTCAATTTTAATATTTGGGTTAAGTGTTATCTTATAATCTCCACATAATCTTACTCGTCCCGTGTGTTTGAGAACTGGTACAATGGGCGTTCCCCATTCGCTGCTTCCTACAGGTGTCAAGATTCCTTCTTTGACTAGTCTGTCTAGTTCGGTCTCAATCTTTTCTTTTAGTGCGTAAGGCACGGGTCTTGGCTTAATAAATACTGGTGTAGCATTTTCTTTCAAGTAAATCTTAAACTGACCTTTAGTATATTTCCCTGTGCCCGGTGTAAAAATAGAATTAAATTCTTTACTAATTTTTTCAAAATTACTTCTAGGTTCTATAGTCTTAATCTCTGTTTTGTCCTTTTGATACTTTTGAATAACATCAAGCAATGCAATTCCATTTCTACCCAGTATCGGTGAGCTTTTACCCGGCAAGACGAAAACCTCTAGTTCGACGTCTCGACCATCATCGTTAACTATTACATCTGCGATGCCAATTGGGATAATTAGGTCGCCAGAGTAACTTTTGAAAGATCTGTTCATGGCTCTAACCTCCCCAAAAGTCTCTTTTTTCCCCTCATAATATTCTTGAGAAATAGCAGATATAGGCGAGCCTGTATCTATTTCAAAAATCATTTCTGTACCTTGAACCGTTAACTTAGCTTCCATTGGCTTGATATTATTCAGTGTGTTACTTAGAGTTTCTTTTATTTGACAGAGTCTATCAAAATCATCCTCTACATCTTGTTCCTCTTCAACAAAATGTTGTTTCTCTGATTTTGTACTTTTCGTACTCTTAGTATTATTATTATTGTTAGAGGTGGGTGCTTTACAAACTGAACTTAAATGACCTACTTTTTGACAGTTATTGCACCGATAGTTTCTGAATCGACAATCTGAAGATCTGTGGTTTTTTCTTCCACAACAATAGCAAGTGTACGAACCTGATCCTGAACCTTTACCCTTACTTTGGTTCTTTGCTTTCGCATCCTTATTCCTATCTGACGCTACATAATTCACAGAAGATTGGTCGCCGCCTCTTGATGACGATGCCATCTCTGCCGCATTCTTTTTTGCTGTTTCGAACGACACTGCCAACTCGAACGCTTGCTCGTACGTCAGCTTTTTTTCTCCGAGAAGACGTTTCTGAATCTCTTCGCTCTGCAGTCCCCATACGAATTGATCACGAAGACAATTCTTCAGATTCTCCCCGAATCCACAGTACGTCGATAGTCGCTTCAGGTTCGCCAGGAAGGTTTTGACGTCCTCCCCTTCACGTTGTCGACATTCCTTGAACTTGTACCGTTCCGTTATTTCACTTGGTGCCGGTTGTAGGTGGTTTTTCATCACCGTTGTTAGTTCCTCGAAGGTCTTTGTTGAGGGCTTCTCCGGTGTACAAAGATTTCTTAGTAATGCGTAGCCTTCACTTCCAATTAACGTTATTAAATGTGCCACCTTCTTTTTATTGTCTTTCACATCGTTGGCCTCGAAGAATTGTTCCAAACGTTCCTGCCACATTTCCCAGTCGTCAGCTAGCGAAAATTCCTTTATTGAGCCACTAGTATTATTAACTGCCATTTTTTTCGCTTTATTCGACTCTACGTTCAGTAGTTTCTGGTGTTGTAACAATTGCTCCCTTTGTGCAATGAGTTGTTTTTTCCTTTCTTCCACGTTAGCCTTTTCTGTTTCCAGCTCAGCTCTTTGCCTTTGTTCTTCTGGATTCATGCCACGCGGTTACTATGCACGAGATGATGATTTCTCTGCACGTGTTCTTGTTCTGAAAAGTTCCCTTTCAAACTCTTCGTGGCTACCTTTTTACCTCGTCGCCAATTGTTATGTTTGATAATCACTTAAACACAGTTTTATGATTAGGTATGTGTATTAATATAATGGCATGGTAAGTATTACAAAAAGGCTTAATACGCGGGTGGTGTCCTTTACGCCATCTTGGCTGTCTCTGTAGGCGCGCAACTTAGAACTATATATCTTTAGTCCAGGAACACAAGCGCCACCTATAAGTAACTAGATATACTACAGTGGCACTCTAAAATTACATGCGGTTATTCCAGTATCTCATAAACTCATCAAAACAAAATTATTTTCCGCATCAGAAAAATTTGATTCGACGAAAATTATGAATTAATTTCAAATAGAGGTTGGCTACTAAGCGTTATCCTGCGAATCATCGCTGAAAATATCGGCCCTTTTCAGAGCCACCAACATGTTGCAAGATTATCTATCAGTCATGTAACACAAACTGAGTGAAATAGAATTAAACCCAATTTCAGCACAGGAGTGCTCAACGGACCATAACCGTACTGGAATTCTCAGAACAGGTATACAGTTTAACTCCAAGAAAGGATGACCAGTGGGCGGATACTTGAGGGCTAGGGTGGTTAATATCTATTTCCGTAGAATGGATAGCCCGGGTAAGTGGAAGAGCATCAAATAAAATTGAACTCCACTTTATCGTATATAATATACGCAACGCACCGAGTTCGCGGGAGTAGCGCTGACGTGGATCGGCGCGCGCGGTGACGCGCGACGAGACGTTTCATTTTTTTTCTCCGGCCCTGGTAACTTCTCCATCAATTTTTTTTTTAGGATCAAAGAGGAAGGATACAGGTATCCGAAAAAAATTATCTCCATGAATTGTTGTTAGTCCCGCGGAAATGGCAGCGAAATCAAAAAAAGAAACGGTAAAAAAATATTGAAAGAAATTTTTTTTTCCCAAATAAATTTTTTTTTATTGAAGCGCATTTTTTTACGACAGAACGATTGCAGGATCAGTCCGCTCCGATGTATACTTGCGGAGATATCAATTTTCAAACATAGCAGTGCAACAGTGGTATACAAAACTTTACATAGCTCGAACTCGGCCATTTTTGAAAAAAATTCAAAATCCTCGAAATTGTATTTTTTTTTTACATAGTACTACGGATATTTTAAATGGTGCAAAGATCCGTGACTTGACGTTTTTTTTTTGAGTGAAGTGACGTGGATCCGCTCATAAGGGCGACATGACGGGCGTTTACAGCGAGTGCGATGTTTTCAGCACGAATCTAAACGCCTCATGTCGCACGAGTATTGAACACTGTATTTTATAACAAATGCATGAAAAAGTTGCGCACAATTGTCTGTCGCAAAATTGACTGTACTCATGTATAGGAATGCCGAATACCTCACGCTGTTTGAGGTGTAACCTGAAGAGCTTTGATAACATGAATAGCCCCAGTGGGGGGCTGGGGGCGCGAAGCCCCCCCAAATAAATTGAAAGGAAATCACTGTACAAAAAAAGTAATCAAAGAACTTATACATTTATATTCATTAACAAAATAATAAGGAGGAATTTTTTACTTTATTAACTTTAAACAAATACAACAAGATTCATGACTTCATTTTTATGACTAGAAATAAGCAATCATAATTTTGTGCTTCATCGTTAAACCTTATCGGTTACATCTATTATTTAAAAAATAACGAGGTTAAATATTCAGAATTATCAAATTTCGAAAAACACAATATAGATATTTTCTGCTTTGTTCAGTCTTATCTTTAGGAATCATCAATCATACTTTGAGTCTTTTCGTTAAACTTAGCCTATCACATCAATTATTCCTTTTTATGAAGAGGAAATTGAAAAGTGCAATTGGAGCAATTGCTTATTCCAATCGTTAGCCCTCCTTTGAGCGGAACAATCTCGATCGACGCTTTTTCATTTTCGCTGTCAGCAAGATTCAAGTTCATTAATGCTGGCGTTGAAGCTGGTATTGAAACTGGTGATGCCGATGTGGATATTGATGTCAACGATTCAGAAGTTGAAGTAGATGTTGATAAAGGTTTCAAAGAAATTAAGTTGGTGATACGACTGTATATTTTTCATTCTTCGTTTCTTCAGCGTCCAACATAACCTTCTGCAACTGCATCGAAACGCCAACCGCCATGGCGCTGGAGTGTTGTCATGTCGGCTCCACCCACGACCAGCAAAGTCGCTGACGTGTGACGCCAAGTGTGACCTGTGTGCGTATCAGGTTGATTCAATCCAAGAAATTTGGCAACTTTTTTTGGCATCTCACCGAATGAATTGATGCCGATGACCTGATTGACACACTTGCCCTTTTAAAATTGCAGAAAAAAGTCTTTGCGTCCGTTTGTTGCCTTCGACCTCAGATCATAATATTTTTTGAAAATCTGAGAACATTTGCTTTTAAGTGTAAATGATCTCAGCTTGTTGGTTTTCGTTTTTGTAATTCTTACGTGGAGCGTAGGATTTGTCTTCTCTTTGTCACTGTCCGGATAATAAACTTCGAGGTCGTCTATGGTCACGTTTCTGAGCTCTGCTCTTCGGCATGCCCCCAGAAATCCGAAGATAGCAACCACTTGAAAATTACATAGTACATATTGTCATTGCGATTCGAATTTTATTAATTCGTTTGTTCATTGATTTATTCATTGATTCATTTTAAAGTCTGTAGAGATAATATAAATGAATAATTGAATATTCTTACCTTTATTGCTAAATATTCATTGTCTGGTGCTGTATTCAAAAGTCGTTCGATATCATCAGATGTAAACGTACCAGCCTTCTTCGTTTCGCTATCAGCATCTTTTCCATCCGTTTCAAAAATCGTTTCAAGTCTGTATAGCCGATATCAATTTTATGTTTATGTTGTATTATCGTTTTTAACCTCGAAAATTCACTCCATAGAGTTGCAGGCTTCAATGTTTTCGCTGAATCGTTGAAATACGCGAGAAGCACTCTCTCCGAGAAAGATTCTGTCCTTCTAACCTTTTTCCAAGTCATGAAGTTGTAGCTTTTCAAGTAAAATTTTGTAGATTTAGCTGGCAATAACTTTTCTGCCTCCTCTTTACTTCAATGAGTTCAGGTGGAGTTACGGTATTTTGATAATCATCGTTCGAGCTCATTTTTCGTATGTCAGAATGTTTTTCCGTCTTGGAAACGATCCAACACTACACAGTCGCTGGACGGTATGTCACGAATTATCGTGCCAATAACTAAAATGGTTAAATCACGTGGCGTGCCAGAAAGGAATTGTGCGGCACGTACCGAAAACATCGCGCCAGATCAAAATACGCTCAGAGATAGCGCCTCGATACCATAAATTGAGCTTGTTCGCACGCCGTACGTAACAAGAATCTTGTTATTCACGCTAGACATGCGCAGAACGTTGTGCGCACGTCTGGCGTGTTATACTGACGATGGCTCTGCAACGTCAGAAAAGTGCCACAATATGACCGCTTTCGAGGCCCAAACAAGCAACTTTTTCATGCATGCGTCATAAAAAAAAGTATATATGGGGCATTCCACGTCAAATCGACCTGACCAAAAGCCTGACCCCCTCAGAATCGTTTTAAACTTGGTAAAATCTTTTGAATAGTCGTTAAGAGTATGTGTGATTTTTTTCAGATTTTTATTCGATGCCGTTCAGAGTTGAGCAGCCCATATAGATTATGCAGACTACGAGAATGTCCCAATTTTAATTAACTATAGCTCGTAAACTATCGATCATATAACAAAAATGTTTAGATAAAAAAGTTTCAGTTTTGAGTGAACTTTAACGTGAAAATATGCGAAAATTTATCAGGGCCGCTGAAAGTTCTTAAAAACTCCAAAAAATATTAGTTTTTGAGATTACTCAAAACCGGAATAATTTTTTTCGCTAAAAATTTCAGAGGATATCCCTCTCTTAGTGTTCAAAAACGTCTGCAAACTTCAGAATGGGCCGGGATTCGGTTTTGAAGCTATGAATTTTTTTTTCGATTTTTTTTGTAAAATAAAAAAAAAAAAATTTCAGCACATAAAGAGCACTCTGTGGAGTCAATGAAAATATAGTACAAATTATGAGATTCCGGTTATTTGTTATCGACGTTTTTTCTTTTACAGTTTTCGTCAAAAGTGTCATGTTATGTCGTACTGTCGTCGACATCATATGAAAGAATTCAAAAACTTTTTATTCAACAACAAAGATATTAATACGAGAAGTTTTCTCATGTAATCCAAATATTCCAAATTTATTTATTCTCCCTGCGAGCTTGCAATTGCCTCTTACCCAGCAAATCACGACTCCTCTGGAGTTGTACAAGCGGGCATCTGTACCAACGAGTATTCCAGCGGTAAATGTTGTATACTCAACAGTCGAAAATTATATCGATTCAAAGGTGATGCTGGAAAAACGATTCGAACGAGTAACAACACTGACGAAGATTCAGCAGCAGCACTGCTTCATCCCAGGGACGAATGGCATCATTTGCTCAAAACTTTTTTCATCGGATACAGATCTTGTATCCCATAAAATGTAAAAAAAAAAAAAAATATGCGGAATCTCATCATTTGTACTGTATTTTCATTGACTCCACAGAGTGCTCTTCATGTGCTATTTTTTTTTTTTTTACAAAAAAAAAATTCAAAAAAAAAAATTCATAGCTTCAGAACCAAATCCCGACCCATTCTGAAATTTGCAGACGTTTTTAAACACTAAGAGAGGGATATCCTCTGAAATTTTTAGCGAAAAAAATTATGCTGGTTTTGAGTAATCTCAGAAACTAATATTTTTTTGAGTTTTTAAGAACTTTCAGCGGGCTTGATAAATTTTTGCATATTTTCCCGTTAAAGTTCACTCAAAACTGAAACTTTTTTATCTAAACATTTTTGTTATATGATCGATAGTTTACGAGCTATAGTTAATTAAAATTGGGACATTCTCGTAGTCTGCATAATCTATATGGGCTGCTCAACTCTGAACGGCATCGAATAAAAATCTGAAAAAAATCACACACACTTGAGAGTATTCAAAAGATTTCACGAAGTTCAGGACGATTCTGAGTGGGTCAGGCTTTTGGTCAGGTCGATGTGACGTGGAATGCCCCATATATATCGGGGGGCAGAACCCCCCTAGTATATATAGGTAGGAATCGAAAATGACGGTCGAGTGACGGTTTTGCGTTTCTGAGAGGTCTCCGCGAGAGCGCGCGCGAGAGTGCCCAGCGTTGCTCGGTTTTTTCGGCTCAATGACTGGCTCAAGACGTTTCGCGATTTTTTTTTTTTTTTTATTATTCAGTGTAATAAAGTCATTCTGTGTTCCTGTTCTATGATATGTTAGCCCCGAGTTTGTCATTATCCTCGCGTCCGTTCCAACACCACCAGGAACGAAATACAATATCCCATATATACAGGGTGTCTCTAAATTGCCTCCCACGGACTAGCCAGCGTGATACGTCGCGATAATCCAACCGAGAATTTCTTTACCGGAACCTCGTACGACGCATAGTTTTTGAATTATAAGCGATAGCGCTAGGCCAATCCGAGTGCAGCTTTTCGTCTGGATTTGCCGCCACGGAAATTGCCGTTTTGCTTGTCTCGGTAAATTATGATTATTTTTTTACGAATTAAATATCGGCACCGCTAGCGACCAGTATTGTCGCCGTAATATTGTTGCCGCGGTCCGCGGTGCTAGCCTAAAATTCTAAACGTTTCCGACATATCCAAACTGCAACATAACATCCGAATTCTCTGGAAAAATGTCAAAAGTCTGTTATTTTAAACGTAACAGTTTCAGTATTTCCAAAATATTTTGAGATTTGACGGTTTAATATGCCGTGTCCAATATGTCTGAAATATTTGAGACTTATTTAAAATGTCACTCAACGTTTTCATAACTTCAAATAATCTTTGCCTATAAGCTATCTTTGAGATAGCAATTGAATAAAATATTAACGAGATGCAGTAAACCAAACAACATCATAAAGTTTTTACAGGGTATTCGGTGGGTTGTTGACCCCACGAGTCTACTATCATTTTATAAAAGTTATATAAGATCAATAATAGGCTACGAAAGCTTTGTTTACTACCCAGCTTGCGATGACCAACAAGTAAAACTAGAAGTGATACAATCAAACGTTATCAGACCGGCTTGTGACACGGTAGTTAGCGCCGCGTTATTTGACCTCCGTCATCCTCGTTTTGAATAAAAGGCAGCAAGGAACATAGGCTATCGATATGGTCACCCAAGTCATTTCACTTACTATTACTAAGTCTTTTGATTCTGTTTTCCTTTCCGCACCTATTTTGAGCCCTGTATCCTAAACACGGAGGCAGAAAATAGAGGGGAACAACGCAGATACCGACACCCCGACGCAGACGTACATTTTCGAGGTCTCGTCCTGGCAGATGGCTCAATGGCTCGCAGTTAGAACCCGTGCCTTCCCCGCAACTGCTCTCGGAATCTATGAGGCTGCCGCCAAGCATTTGGACGTCAGCTACGGAGCGACTGATCGCCACTAATCTCGAGCTAGCTAGCTCAAATACCGGACGTCCCTGCATCTCATTATTGCAATCGCCCTGGTCCGATACACGCCAAATAGGCCAGGCCCACTAATATGAAACATCTCGTTGCTAAAGATGTTTGTACACCGGAGAACATCAAAGCACCCTCTGCCGGCTCAACTCTGTCGGAGCTGTCGCCCACGCATCCCGCAATACCGAAAGGGTTGAGCACAGCGAACGCTGCGAGTGCTTCGAGGTCTGCCAGAAAACATATCCAGGAGGTGCTGTCACCAAACGTGCCTATTGGGTAGTTTTGGAGGACGACGACGCTGTGCCGAGCAACCCCTGAACTCCTCACTTCTGCATCTTCACTAGTCGAGACCAGACGTGTTTTTTGTTCTTTTGCTACCTTTTGTCTTTTCTTATCTTACCTTCAGTCAAGTTCCTTTTTCACCGTGTGGCTTATTAACTCTGATGACCATTTCGACGAGCCTGATCAAAATTTAGTACCCCTGATATTGATCCCGAATTTCATAACGCTTTGTTAATCTTCTTCCGCATGGCCCCCTTTCCCCGCAACCCCGTGGCGGGCATCAGTACCTCCATCCCGTTTTTGCGGTTAATTATCTTCCGTTAGTTGATGATCTCCCTATATTAATTCTGTCAGCCTGAAACTGTGTATCAAGTAATTGCGCAACGGTTGTAAATTATAGCGTCATAGCGTCGGTTTCAGCCATCTTTGTAGCGTCTCCGTTTGAATTCGTCCCCGCGCTAACTTCAGGCTGCCGCGTAGCGGTGTCTTCGAGATATCGACTCGCCGGCGTAGATCGACACCGTGCTACACCCATGCGATCCTCAAGCGTATACGCCACGGTACGTTTCCCTCCGCTTCAATCAAGTCGCGGAAACGTACGCGAGCGCTTTGAGATACAACCGATGTCTCCACTCTTTGAACTCTTCTCGTAAGAATTTTTGTTAGCAACCTCCATCTCTTGTAACGTGAAGACGTTTAAAAGAAATAAGTGCGATTCGAGTCCGCGTAACCCTCGCAAGAGGGGAACCGGGAGGGGAATAGACCGAGTGAGCTACCTTTGACCGTCAGTCAGGATTCGTCACTCGAAGGTGTAACCAGCGCGTATTGTGATCTCGGAGTCAAGTGTCCCCGTGAGTGAGTGTATGTGTAGTGCGCTACGGCTATCAGAAAGTTCGGACAGGGTGCCAGTGAGCTACATCTCAGGGATTACCGGGTATAAGGTACGAAATAAATTGATGTCCAAAACCTAATTAATTCACCCGTGTCGAATTTATCAGATTCCATTCCGTTCTTCCTCGCACGCTGTTGAGATTATCCTCGAACCTCGCTCGGTAGCCGTGTTTCAGTCACGGACACACGGCCCTCGGGCCGCCGACTTAGCTAGTTGGGGGCAAATATTCTAGTTTGGCTCGGAGCTAGATAAGACCAATCATATCCGACCTGGCGCTTAACATTGAAGAGGAGAAAGGTGAGAAAAAGCTTCGTGCCGGCGAGCCGTGGATCGCCGGCGCACGAGAAATCGGCCCGTTTATGCCCCTGCATGTCTTCGCTTCATTGCCTTGGCGATTACACGTAGGGTGAAGAAAGAGTATTTTCGTCACACTCTATTAAGATAACTTGAGTAATATCATTCAATATTACTCCGCCTATTGAGCACTACTACTATCATTTGTTACCGTTTATGAGATAGTTTTTAAACTTTTCATTACACTTTTATCTTAGTCCTTGACCAATCAGAAATCTCCAGTCTTGCGACAGCTGACTTGTGTACCCTGTTTTTACCCCGCTTGCATTATATCGAGTCATCTGCCTCCAGCTATCCCGTCTTTGTTATTCTTTTATTTTAATTTACAAGGTTTCTTTACGTTAATTCCAGAAATGACCGGTACCTGTAACCCGGTTCTCGTTTATAAGTTAATCGGTTTGTTAATATCTTACTATCACGTTTGTTACTACCTGTTATCTTTAGCTTAACCGTCTACCTGTAACCGATACTTTGGACCGTTTCTCTTTTGTTACTATGTTCTCATTGTTGAATGTCTTTCATTGTAATTTACGTTATCATTTTCGGTTAGTATCGAGACCTTCGAACTATCCTTGTTTGTTATTACTGCGCGTAGAACGTCGTGTACGATGTAGGTGGTTTTGGAGGCTTATTTCTCTTTCGTCTAATAAATTTCCTTCCGTTTACCTTTATTTGGCAAATCTAAAGAAGTGTGTCTATCGTTCTCTCCCTCGCCACTTCCTTTCGCCAAATACTGAGCTGCTGAGTTCCCTTTCCTTTTCCTACCGTCCTTAATTTCCTTTCCTCAGGTTTGTCGTGGTACTTTGTAACCTGGTACCCAACTCAAATTCTCTTCTTAGATCTCGTGGAGTATTACCGTTCATATCTTTTTGTTTATCATTAGTTCTAATTTTCCCTATTTTTTTGACCTTTCGACAGCATTATTTGTCCTTATCCTTGCTGCTGATACGAATCCTCTGGTAGGCAAACAACAATTGACGGATCGCAAGCTCTAGGTCCCAGAATAACAACTCCCAAAAAATTCTCATAGCTGAATCTAAAATACCACCACTAGCTGAGAGGATCAAATTACTGTGCTGTAACTATGTAACGAAAGTCTTGTCGAACAACAGCTAATCTATCAACAAAACGATCAATAAGTACTATAACACTACGAAAAGATCCAGGAGAAAACGGAAAAGACAAAGACGTTTTCGATGAATCTTGCATCGAAAACGTCTGTAAATTACCTTCCGACGCTATGAAATCAAACAATTATCACATGTACCAATATGAACACAATATCGTCAAACCTCAATCCCGTTCCAAAAACTACCCGGACATAAGAGTACGCAACAAACTGACTTGAACATTGCTTCTAACAACCTAGAATCACTAGACTCTTCTCCCCCCCCCCCCCCCTCTCTCTTTCTCGCTCGCTCTATTACACGGACGGAAGTGAAAGCCTATCATGTCTGTCAACTGGTACAGCTTGTGTCAATTTAAAACCTAACATGATAATCAAAAAAATAAGCCTGAATAAAAATGCTTTAGTCTTCACTACTGAATTTATTGCTATTAGAGACGCCCTTGACCTAGCACTCAACAACACTGAAACCTGCAGCGTCGTTCTCTCTGATTCTCTAGCGTGATGAAAACTCTACGAAATCCACTGATGAACATCAGATCCAATCCATACCCATTTGAACTAAAGCAAAAATATTTTGAATCCATGCAACGAAGAAACGGATTAGGTAACATCCTGTTTTATTGGATCTCATCCCACTCCGGAATCAGGGGAAACAACGCTGCAGAGACCCCCAAGCGAAATGAGCGTCAAGCGACAGGCCAACAGACACAAGCCAAATCCTATACACTGATCTAAAAGAACAGTTTGAAGCCAACATGAATTCCAACACAAAGGCGTTAATCCTGAACTCTGATCCTAAAAAAGGCAAAAAATACTTCAAAAACATTTACAAAGACAGTACGAAACCGTGGTTTTATCAAAGCAACCTATCATGTGAAACTATTGTAACGATCAACCGCTTGAGAGCTGATCATTACAAACTCAACGCCTCACTTTCCTAAAGTATCGCTGATAGGTAGCCCTAGCTGTCCCTGCCCACATCGTTCTCAAGACATTGATCATGTTCATGGCACTGTCCTCTATTTGGAAACCACGGAATTTTATTACACACACAACTTTCTCACATCATTCCAGGGCCTCAACTGAACATTATCAACTTACTCAGAGATCCGAACTCTACAGCTTGTTCCTACCTACTAAAATTCCAGTTAAGTTGTAACATACGTATATAAATACGCCTCTGTAAAAATCATGCGATCGTAACTGTACCTATACTGTAAAACCTACACACTGCAAAGCGAACAAATCTGTACTAAGATTTGAAAAGCAAATAACAGAAAATTTATTATGTATTTTATATACCTTACCGACAAAATTACTTTTCTTCGAATAATCAGTTATTTTGTTATCGCTCAATTTTATTCTTGCTTCGGCAGAAATAATACAGGAAACACTAAGGATATTTTATAAGCGACAGTATAGCGTAATGTTAAGGACGTGCCACTAGTAATTCTAAGATCTTGGTTTGAACGCCGATTAAGACATAACAATGTGAAGTATCATAGCAGACTTTGAATAGGTATTTTAATCGACATTAGAGACCAAAGATGGGTTAAGCTAATCACGTTGTAAATTATTCTATTTTATTTTGCATATTAACCATCCACAAGGCGTAAAATATATCTGAAATGTTTCTGCAACGTGTCAAAAATATCTTAGGTATGTATCGATGTTTGCATTGATAACTTAAGAAATATTCATGTGAAGTATTTTGCAAGTTATATATTTAGACATGGACCTAATTCTGACATAATTCTAAAATGATGCAACAGAATATATAACGTATTTCTGACAGATTTCTGAAATATATCGTAGAAATGTTTCTGACATATTAGCGAAATGTTCCTGACATATTCCGGAAGTATCTCAGGTTGTAGCGCAAGGAGCGATTTTAGGTATTGGATACATACGAGTATCATAGTCGGAGAGCTAGTCAAAAAAATGAGAGTTTTTTAATAACTCATATTTGATTATGAAGTAGAATTAAGGGTGTACATAAGTCAGTGCCTACTCGCAAAGTCAGTTAGTGGCAAACCTGGCGACAGTGCACTTTAAAGTATTTTTAATCATTACATCCTCTATAAGTGTTTTGTAACAGTTAAAAATTGGCGGTAAGCTTGTTAAAAGTACAGAAAAAGGTGAGGAAAACAGTAGACCGCATAGTTGCGTTCCGCTTGAAAAATTCACATGCATTCAGAAAAATCGAGGGATTTGTTGTGTATGATCGAAAAACATGCTTACTAGAAATTTCAGCAATAATTTATTGTTTGAACAATTTTTTAACAGTTTTTCAGCATCGTTGTTATTGGAAATAAATATTATTATCATCTTCAATATGGTTGATTTTTTTCAAATTTTTGCCTCAACAGGAAGTGCTTGAAATTCTCACCAAAACTCTTTTTGGTTGGGACTATATAGGCCATACATCCTTAAATCACCAACGATTAAATCTATGTTCACATGATGTTTAGATTCAATACAAACTTGATTCTTGTTGAGCATGACTCTTTCTTCGATGATAGTTGAAAATTCCTTTTCTTTCAACCAGTTTATTTTTAACCCAAATGTCTCCATTTTAATGACTCCATCTTCGCAGCCTTTAGAGCAAACCACGCATTCTTGAAAACTTAGAAAATTTCCGAAGAGTCTTTTGACGAGATCGGTTATTACTACCGCACAATCAAAGCATTCGATCACATTTTTCTGTAGACGTTTGCCCAATAAAATTGATAGAATTAATGCTCTTAGCCTGTACGATTGCGCTCTTATTTTATTCTGCATTGTGTCTATTACCAGGTTGAACATTTCATTTTTGTTTGTATTTGCTACGACGTAATCTTTGAAGTGGTCGTAATCATGAACTGCTGCTAAAAAGACTTTAAAAATTCTATCAAAAGCACAAGTGTTATCAAATGAATATTGACCACCGTTTTAGAAATAAGTTGCAAGAACATTAGTTTGCCGTTTTGCAAAGTCGGAAGATCTTCCATATTCGATGCGATAGAGAAAATATCAAGAATTTTTGGTTGACTTTTACCCAAATACTTGGCCCTCTTTTTATTTTTGGCTTCTGTCGCTTTCAAGTCCTTCATAGCAAGGCTTTTATGGTTTTTGATTTCCGTTGTAACGTTCAAGTCTGTTACCCTCTGCCGAGGACTTACCGTTGACAATTTGGCGCGATTCTCCTATTATTCGATACGATATTTAAAGATAAGAAAAGGTATTCGTTGGGCGCCAGATGCTCCAGCGTCAATTTTTGAATAAAAAGGAAAAGATACGATACGGTAATAATAATTAGAGAACCCGTTGTATGGCTGGCTAGGCTCAGGTACTCACACGAACTGGTAGAGTGGCGGTATCCAAGGAAGTTACAACAATTAAGGAAATAAGGGAAGTAAAGAAATCAAGAAATAAGCTCGAATCAAAGAAATTAACAAGTCGATCAGTCATGTATTATTAATCAGTTCGCAAGCGGTAGATTGGTTAAATTGGTTATGGAAGATAGCAATAAATAATTAGTCAACAAGAGCGGTTTACAAGATTTTCGATAGATCAAAGTTGAACACTAGCTTGAGCAAGGGTAATAGTCAGCGAAAGAGAAATTAAGCGTAGGTCGGGATAAGCGATATAATGCAAAAAGACTACTTAAGCTAGACGTCACTGGACGACGTGATTTTACCCAAGTTTTCGAAAGGCGACACTACGAGAATTGTTAATTTGTTAAATTACAGCAAGAGTGAAACTTTAGCGAAAATCGGTAGTTGACAGACAGAATTGACGATAGCTCGGAACGGTGGTGACAAGAAAATAATATAGAATTTACAATAAACGGTAAATAATAAGAGAGATTGACATGGATTGATAGTTTGGTAAATAATGAGACAGATTGACATAGATTGATAGTTCTCACAGATCGGTAGCTTAGACAAGAGAATATTATTCACAATAGTTGGAACGATAATTTATAACGGTCGAAATTACGAGACAAAATTAATAAGGAAACTCGAAATTGCAATAACGAGAGAATACAAAAATTATGCGAGAGTGAAAGATTTGGAGAGGAGTTCAAAGATAGAAATAATACACTAAATACACCTGTTTACAATAAGCAACTTAAGGTGCATATGAAGACCCGTTGTACACCTCGAAAACGCGGGGATGCAAAACTACTATACCGCTCAATCGATCAGAGTGCAACTTGGGCAGTTAATGCCTTACTTTGGCAGAGAGTGGAGCGTCTTTTTAATTTTTCAAAATTTTGAAAAAAATGTACAGATTAGTTACCACCCACAGAAATTGGCCAAATTTTCACAGTTACACTGAATTAATCGAACTATCCGGTATGATGCCACTGGGTGGTGATGAAACAAACATTTTGAGCCTAGTCCCATGAGATTTGATGGTGAAATGACGAAATGGCAGCTGATCTGGTTTTCATTTGGCGACATTATGCCGGTGATGTATGCGTGTAATGTCGGTAAGAAATTATCGGCATGCATGAAAGGTCGGTAACAAATGACGCCAAAATGAGATTTCGGTGTTCTTCGTAATCGAAAACCAGATTAGCTGCCATTTCGTCAATTCACCATCAAATCTCATGGAACTGGGCTCAAAATGTGTGTTTCATCACCGCCGAGTGGCATCATACCGGATAGTTCGATCAATTCAGTGTAACTGTGAAAATTTGGCCAATTTCTGTGGGTGGTAACTAATCTGTACATTTTTTTTCAAAATTTTGAAAAATTAAAAAGACGCTCCACTCTCTGCCAAAGTAAGGCATTAACTGCCCAAGTTGCACTCTGATCGATTGAGCGGTATAGTAGTTTTGCATCCCCGCGTTTTCGAGGTGTACAACGGGTCTTTATATGCACCTTAAGATAACAAAGAAATACGATATTCGGGAAACAAGAAAATATTAAGAGGTAACAAGAAATACAAATCAATAAAAAGCGATAGAAACAAAGGTGCGGTAGTATTCAGCGGCTTAATCTACGCTCGGCTGTACTCCAAGTAGCTCGATATACGATACAAAAATTCATGCACAAAGCAAATAAAATGAAAATTAGCGATACGATACAAAGCGATAGGCAACACTAGTGAAGATATTATTAAAGGTAGCGATAGTAAGAGACAGTAGAAATTACAAAAGCAATTCTAGCATAAAATTACGAGAAGCAGAGGAAATTAGAGATACGAAAGATATTTATTCGGTAGTTACGAGGTCGCTCAACGATAAGTTTTCGGAAATTGATTATATAACGAAATCATGCAGTCGCACGGCGGCTTACAGCACCTACGACCAGCCGAGTGAACCCGGTACCGAGACTCAACCGCTATGTGAAAACATATTGAAAATACTGGGCAACAAGCTAAGTGAGGAAAAAATTATGAGCAAGGAGGTTCATCCAGATATTGCCTGCAGATGGGAAATGATTCTTACAAAAGGACTTTCCCCTGATTCAAAATCAGAATTAAATACGAAGTACACAGCTCCATCTAATTGCACCCTTATGGAAGCCCTGGTATTAAACCCAGAAGCGAAGGCGGCGATGTTACCTAACACAATTCAGAGAGATGTTAGACTCGCAGTAATCCAAAACCAGATGGGTTGTTGTTTATCAGCTTTGGGTCAAGCATTGACACACCTTATCGAAAATAACCAGCCAGGGGACAACGTACAACTGATAAATGGGTTAGTGATGCAGGTCACATGTTGTCACACACATACTCACTCTGAAACACGACGATTATTCATAACCTCTAGTGTCAATCCGTTAGCTAAGGAAACAATGACAGGGGCTCCAATCGGAAAGTTTTTATTCGGTGATAATTTGGAAGAGCGAGTAAACTCTGCAAAATCTATAGAAAAAATATCCTTGGGTTTGAAAAATAACAAACCGGACTATAAAAAACCAGAAAACATAAAGAAATTATCTTCAAACTCCAGGAGTCTTCCTTACTTCCGTCGCCAGAATCAGCAAGCGACCACAATTCCCAGGTCAGGCAGACAACAGCCATACTACAGTGAACAGAACACCCGCAGGAGATCGAAACCACAAGGGGGCCAGAGGTTTAACACCAATGTCAAACCATCATTCCAGAGTTATCGCAGGAAACAGTAATTCCTAGCGTAAATTACCCGGCAGGAAGGTTGAGGTTTTTCAAATTAGCCTCGGAACAAATATCCACTGATAAAAAACTGTTATCTTGGATAAACGGATATAAAATTCCGTTTGATACATTACCGACTCAAAAAGCAGATACAGAATAAAGAAGATTAGAGAAAGAAACAGAATGGGAACTGAGTGACTTTGCATTTAAAATAATTGTGAATAAATTCAGTATCCCAGATATAGACTTGTTTGCCAGCAGACATAATAAAAAGTGCAACCTTTACGTATCGTGGTTCAGAGATCCAAACTCTATGACTGCCGATGCATTTACCATTTCGTGGGAAACTTTTTTATTTTACGCCTTTCCACCCTTTTCAATAATTTTAAGGGTTCTCCGAATGATACAAAACAGTCAATGTAGAGGAATTTTAGTTGTACCCTTCTGGCCATCCCAGCCTTGGTTTCCGCTATTTAACCTATTACTGGATTCTGAACTAATTACTTTCAAACCTGATATCAATTCACTTTCCCCTTCCGACAGAGAGCCACATCCCCTTTATCGAAAACTTACCCTGGTTGCCGGCATATTATCAAACAGGCGTACGAATTGAGAGTTACTCCCGAAGAGGCAGCCAAGATTTTGCTTGCTTCAATATACCCATCGACTCTGAGGTAGTACGATTCTGGGCTAAAGCTATGGCATACATTTTGTATCGCGCAGAAAATTGATATCTATAATAGCTCAATTTCAAACATTATCAAGTTTCTCACCTATCCATTTGAATCGGGCTCGTCGTTCGGTTCTTTGAATTCCTTTCGTTCAGCTATATCTCTAATCAGAAATGGAGATCTAGGCCAGAATCAGCTTATAAAGAGATTTTTCAAGGGTATACGATATCAGGTTTAATAAAAAATTATGAGACAAATCCGACAGGATAAGGATCACAGGTACATACACTTGCGAAGGAATGTTCCATATACAGTAGGGTGGGTCAAATATCAATTTTTCGATACTGAATTGGTGATGGCAAAAATATGAATTTTTGAGGTGAATAAATATTGTGTGCACAGGCTCACACTTGCAATTTTTGGTCAACATCATAGGTTCACCAATTGCAATTAAAAATTGAAAGTCGAAATAATTTTTAGCCCTACACTGTTTATGAGGAAATTTTACTCTCCACATGAAAGGTACTGACCTCAATTATGACGTAAATATTGTAGGTTCGAAGATTATTGCAAAAGCATTCAAAAAGATAATTTATATGAGAAAACTTACTTGTTAGGTAAATTTTTTGTTCAACAGAATAGAAGATAATTATATGAAATCAGACAAAAAAACATCAGTTTGATGATGAACTTTTGTTATAAAAGTTTGTCTTCACGTTTGAATCACACTGTAACCTCAAAATTAATTTGTTTCTGTTGTCAATTTGCCGTTAAATAATCAACCGAACAATCGCCTTTGTTCGGATCACCTCGACAATTTTAGAAATAAGATACCTGTGTACCCGTAAGTCAATCAATTGTTAACCTTCAGTTATAGCGAAAGGGCGCCAGATTTGGAAATGTATATTCGCTTTCGCATTCGCGAATATTGATGACAAGTATTCGCATCCGCTTTCGCATTCGCGATTACTTGCAAATTCACATTCGTTACATCACTAATATACAGGTATATTTTGTATTGCCCACCCTTTCGGATATCTATGGATTTCAAAACCATATGCAATTTTAAAATGGTGAGATTAAACAACCGGAAAAAATTTATAAGATTTAGAGGATATACCAGATCATTTTATTTTCAAAAACTTCGTAGAGAGTGAAGGAAAAAGTGGCTGAGCGGATCATGAATTTCCCGTATAGGATTCACGCAATAACACTATCATGAAACGTTCATCATTTTATTCATAGATAATGTCAGACTCAAAATAGAACGATAAAAGATTTTACACATAGAGTGTCATACCTACCACTTGCTTGGGAAATTTAGCTCCACACTTTATTGTCTGTCGGAGTCAATTACAAATGGTATTTGTATTTTGATGATCCGAAAGCATCTGTGTTACAGAGAATTGTCCAGTTGGGCATGTTATTACACCGATGTACAAAAGTATCGAGAGAGACATTTCTCCTGACATGTGTTCAATTTTACTTGCCACACCTGATGTAGCGTCTATTATACGAGAAACATCATTTGCGTATAAGTTATACAGTCGTCGTTCGTGTGGAGACGAAAAATGGATGTAAAAAAGATTTATTCCAATGCTATGTATGACGTTTCTTCCAATCATACTTCTTTTTATGATTTGAAGGGCTTTAATGGGATCCGTGTGTAAATATTGTGCAGCGATATACTCATGTTTGGCAGTTCTGAGGACTGAACTTTTATACAATATCGGCGGCTCAGGATCACCTTCTTTCATCAACAATCTCGCTGTATCTGTTCTGTAAACTTCAGTTGACTTTTCACACAACTCAGCTGCAACTTTTTTTCCTTTTGGCATTACGCAATTGCCGTTTGCCACAATCACGATTATCCCCTTTCGTGATAAAACAATCAATTTGGGTAAAGTCATCATGGTCGTTGTTGGAGATCTTGCATTTAATTTTGCTACTAAACTAATAGTGTCCTAAAAATGATATGGTAATTATTCATACAAATTTTATACACACTGTCGGCGTGTGAAGGATTGATTATTTATTTAGACTGTTTATAGCTACGATAAAGAAAATCACCTAAGACAAATTGAAGATTTCCTAATGCATCAACTTTCCACACATATTATCCGTGCCACATATCCTTAAGACAATGCTTTACAGGTTAACCACTAAACCTCCATCACAAGATCCCCGAATTTTCCAGATTTTCCAGACAAAAACTTTATAATTTTCCCTGACTAATTTGAATAAATTAGATATAGTAAATTAATAAAAATATATTCATTTTCCACATAATTTTTTTGTTGTTCCAGTACAGGCTTATAAAAGTCACTTTTTGACGCCTGTTTTAGATCTGTGAAGTGCAAATTTATACGGCCAACTTCGGAACTGCCGTATAAAGATACTTTGTACAGCAGTTCTGACTTCTGTTGCGCGGGCCGAAGCTCGTATCTCAACTGACGTCAAAGTACCTTTCCATGATTTGCTGGAAAAAATATCGTATGAGACTCGTTTGTGAAGTGTTTTACACACTAAGAATAATTTTCAGGATTCGCTTTTGGCTCGCCTTCATCTCGTACCTGAAATTATTATCGTGCCCTAAAAACACCTACTTTACCGGCATGGCGCATAATATACCATTTTTTTTCATGAAAGTACGAACTGTCACTTGCGTCACATTGTCCCATCCAGCCGATACGCACAATCAGTTTTAAGGTAATATTTAGGAATATTCAAAGTTTGAAGATAATCTTTCTGCAAAATCTCTATTCGATCTAAGTTACCTAAAGCTTAGAAAAATTGTGGAACGTATTTGTATGAAAAAAAAATATAGTGAACAATGCCGACTTTCCGCGAAAATCCCTAACATTTTCCTGACTATTCCAAAATTTCAGAATTCCTTGACTTTTCCAGAGTTCCCTAACTCGTGGCCACCCTGCAATAACGACCGAGTCTTGTTTCCTCGATTTTTCGGAAAACTAAGTGAATAATTTTTGATATAATTGTGTTTGGAATTGAACCTATAGCTGCACTAGGGGGCCCTTCATTACGTTGTTGCTACATAGACTGTGATAACATTCCAAATAAACAATACACGTCTACGTACCTCACCATTCAGAAACAGTCAATTTTTCTCCATTTCGGCAAATTTTCTCTAATATTTTACACACATCCATCGGGAATCACGAAATTAATTGATTTTTTACTATCTTATATAATTTTTCCAGGTCTTTCTAAAAATTTGAAAAAACAAGGTCATATTGTAGAGGTTTGCTGTACTCAAAATTTACCGATTGAGTATGCATTTTCTTTTACATGACCGACTTTATGCAAAAACGCGACGATCAAGGTCAAACGCTGTATGAAAACAGAAACTTCTTCGAATCCACGGTAAGACAGAAAACATGAATTGTATTACCTCAAGATTAAGCTTTAGGTGAAAAATAATTTACACGGCTACATTGTAAAAAATCGCGAAAAGTTAATTAGGGGAAGATAAAAAAAAATTGTTTTTCAAAAATTATTGCAGCTGCTCTTTTAGACATAGAGAACTATACCGGGACCATCTCTAGAAACTAAACAGGAACTGCGCATGCGCCAGATGATTCAATTTCATTGGTCAGCGAAATTGCCCCGCGGAGTAATTTTCGTCAGCTAACCAAGGCGACCAACGTACACGAAATGTGACAAGGCTCTGAATATCTCGCGCGTAAAGTAGCGTATTGAGGTTATGTTGATATTTATTCCTACTTATCGTGAATTTTCTAAGAAAAGTGTCATTCAGCAATACCGTAGTTGATATTAGCAGATATTTAATCGACACAATAAAGGCGTCAATGGAGAAACAAATATCAAAAGCTACAGAAATTGGATCAGTTATTTATTGAAAGAAGAAAACTGAAATTAAATGTGGAACGTCATCAACGAGTGGGAGTCTAGACAAACTGAGGCAGGTAAGTAAAAATATTGTTTATTTCAAACAGATTCTTTATTTACATAAAATTAAAAATAAATGGATTGTTGAAACCCAGTAGAAGGTTGCTCCAGAGTAGATTTGTTACAGTGCAGTGCTCCGGAAGCCAGTAATCAGTGCCGATGAACATGAAATATTAAAATAAAATCAGTAACAAGGAATAAAAGAAATAGTGTATCTTGAAACACAAAGCTTAGGAGTACAAAAAGTAGCAATTCGTTTTTCTGTCGCAATTTATTGAAAATTAGTGGTATCCAAAACAATTAGAAGCTCTTGTCTGATGATAATATCTTTTAATATTTTCAGGTGGGAAACAACCATCATCGAAGCGAGACTAAAGTTGTCAGGCGTTGAAGCGTGTAAGTAAATTTCTGATGCTATGATATTTGCATATTACAATATTTTCACATGTATTCAATGATAAAATTCGTTTGTTCTGACAGACTTAAAGTTTCAAGTTTGGATAATAGGATGAAAATCATACCTTACCTGATGGTCAAAACGTTTTGGTGGCTAGGACCCTAGTTTCTCGATTGGTGCCACCGTTCCAACCATCGAACCTGGTTGTTCCGTTGTTCCATTAGACAACAGGTATCCGAAGGAATTTCTTCTGGTCATCGCCACCTTCTGAACATCAGTCGTGGCAAAATTGAAGAGCACGACACGCTACAGATCATGGTGTTTGAATATTCCATTATTTTAGATCTATCGAGCCAATAGTAATAAGTTTGTTATTCAACAATTGCTGCTAACTAATTTTACAGAGCAATCATTCCGTGCACCATTGTAATCCAAGCAGTATTATTGGTCCACATTATTTTTCAAATTTTATTATCGGCAGTTTTGATATTTTATTTTTCACTCTCTTGGTATTCAATTCAGATGAATAGTGTTTCAAGTGTTAAATCAGATTCCAAGGATGAATTTTGATGGGTAAACTGAACCAATCTCAATCTAAAAATGTTGGATAACTTCAGTTGAAAATGTCTTTAAAGTCAATATTAATCGACAGTATCATCTGACTAGCTAGTTGCAGCTATCATCCGTGCTTGAGCCTCGTTCAACCCCAGCAAGGTCTAAGGAATGCATTCACTTACTAGTACACGTTACAAATGATCACTTTGTCTACAATAGGACTTACTTGCTGGCTAACTTTTTTATGATGAATCTTTATCAGGGAGTCATCCGGTAACTTATTGAAAGCTTGAAACCAGATTCAATTTTATACTCTTACAATGGTCCTTCATTGAAACTGAGAGTTTGTGAATCTCCATTTATTACAATTAATTCTGCATCCCATGTTAACACTGTTCGAAACAAAAAATCTCATCCTAAGATTGGAAATGGAATCTGCAATGCAAAAGTTATCTAGTGGCACAAGTTAAAAACAAAGAACCTTATAACGGTTTCTGCGACAGAGGGATTCCTTCCGGACATTCATGTTACTGGATGATGTTCGGAGCACTATGAACAAGATATTGTATTGGATTTAGGTTTGAGTAGATATTTTCATGAACTTCAGTGAAAATTAGATATTCATTTGTTTCAAAGGAACAAGGGGTACAATGTTGAACCCGATAAGTCAATATTTTCATATGAATGTTCTGAACATTACTCTAAAACATGATTATCCTTAAAGTTAATTACTGAGGCACATTTTGAAAATGTTGATTTTTAACTTGTGTCACAGAATGTTTCTGAGTTTTACTCTTGGGATTAGATTTCTTTAGATTAGATTTGAAATTGAAAGAAACCGTAAGATCTACAACTTCCTTTTTCAACCAACAAAAGTGGCCGATGATCTCTGCATGTGTCATGAATTGAATGGGAAGAGAAGACATCAGCTAACAGCAGAGATGCTATTATTTTGGCTGTATTTTCTGTTGAAAGAAAAAAATTTCATTGTTATTCTTAATGTATGAAGTAATGAAAATGATTGAATAAATTGTCCCCACCTACCTGCTTCGTTTCTTCCAAGCACCCAACATTTGAACAGATTTCTTGTTTCAATCGAATAGGACGAATTTTCAAAGAGCATCAGCATTAAATTCCGACCGTTCTTTGAACAATCAATTTTCAATAACAAATGCTTCCCAAGCCTTTCCGAGTGACTATCTGAATGACTTGAGATTCTAACCTCAAAAATGCATGTGAACTACATCGCCGACAGAAACAGAGTTTGACAGCAGGGTCTCGGGGTGGCCAGACTGCACGGACGGCGGATTTAAATTCGCGCATGCGCAGTTCCTGTTTAGTTTCTAGAGATGGTCCCGGTAGATTGGACAGCGCTTGAGAGGCCAAATGTGACGCCGCGTTTGAAGACCGAGTGGGGGTAGCCGTCTCCGGCTCACGCGCGCTCGCGCGAAAAGTGAATCCGCGCGTTCAAGTTCCACGAATATGGGATATCTACGGAACAAATTAGTTTATCAAGTTTTTTTTTTTTTTAATTTTTTTTTTTAATTTTAGCTTTTTCCGCTGATCATGATTTTGCTATTGGAAATTCTGAAAAATTGAAAATTCACCTCCAAATTTATTGATTATTTTTTATTTATTTTTTTAACACTATTTTCATTCAACTTTTGGGTTTAATTGGATTCTAATATCATCGTTGTGATGTTCTTCAACTACTGTGCGGAGGAAAAAAAATCGAATGAAAAATGTCCTGTTATTGGAGCACTTGTCATTCCGTTTTCAGAAAAAATTAACGAATTAAAGCCATCAGGACTACGAAAGACACCAAATGTTCTCAAATTTGGAGAATATTTTTTTTTTCTAATGAGAACTATTATGCACAAGGTTCAGAGTACAAGCAAGTTAAAAAAAAAATTCACGCAGGAAGATGTTGAAATGCTGATATATTTTTCACCATTCCACGAAGAACAATTTTTTTTCCTCGGATCAATAGTTTCGACAATATCTCTCAAAAACATGGTTACGCCAACTTTGACCGCGTGGCAAAACAAAGTCTCCCAAAATCTGTGGTTGGAAAGTATTCGGCCTTTATCAGGGACATGAGCGCCGCACGGATCCGTCGGTTATAATCGTTCTGACACGGTGTCATCACAAGGGCCCTTTTTCATACCGGGTTCCTGGACTAGTAGGGATATATTTGGGGTATTCCACACCAACTTGACCAGTGTTAAACCCCGACCATCTCAAAATCATTTGATGTTTCTTTATAACATTTCACTCGGTGAAAAACGTAACCTGATTTTTTTGTCGAATTTTTTTCATCAAATTTGTTATTTCTTGTAAATATTTAAAGTCGATTGCAAGTGCCCATTTTTTTAAATCTAAACATACTCCTAAAAATTCAGTGAATGACACAAACAACCCCCGTTAAGATAAACGTGGGCTGAAATAAACGGTTAGATGAAAAAAAAATTTTAAGCCAGGTCGCGTTTTTTACTGATTAGAATGTTAGAAAAAAATATGAAGTGATTTTAAGAAAGTCGGGGTGTAACACTGGTCGAGTTGGCGTGGAATACCCCATTTATAATTCAATTTCTTTTTTATTAAATAAAATAATTGTTTAGAAAGCAACTGAATGCTGATAAAAATGGTTTGTATCCATGTTATTTGCCTTGTAAGGTCCCGTTTTTGTGTCAACCGCAGTTATGTCGGACGCACGTATGATTTCCTTTTTACGGAGTAATTTATCTAATTCCAATGCTATGATGTTTACTCGTGGTAGCGTATTTTTCGGTGATGACTGTATGTGTGTCAGCAAGCCGGCTGTGCACTGCACTGCACAGTCGTTGCCGGTGCGTGTCTGTGTCTCAGTAAACCACCTGTGCACTGCAATAGCACGCAGTTGTCGCTGTGTGAGTTTATGTCGTTAATAGCAGATCCCTTGGAAGCGTTAGTGTTACTATAACCGCAGCGCTAAACGCCAGAGCATGATCTAGTATGGCGGTGGTTCAAGTGATTCCTCTGGTATTCAAAAATAATAAGAAATTGTTTTAATGCCAACTTCGTGGCTGCAGCAATATAAATGATAAAGAAATGCATATATTAATCGAAGTATTAATTATAAACATTATAATAAAGAAATTCAGGTATCGCTCAGACAAATAACTAAAACAAAATAATAAAGAACGACCCCTACGATTGTACAAAAAAAAAGAGATGTGGCCTAATATCGGCGCCAACTACCGAAGTAGTAAATCCCTAGGATTCAAAAAATAAATATAAACAATAGGTAATAAGCGTAGAATAAATAATGAATAATTATCAAATTTCTTAATAATATCTATGAGAATCGCATTTGGAATGTTTGAATGTCTCTAGCGAGAATAAAAGAAATGACCAATGTAATCGAATTTTCGATTAAAGAATTGAATATGACACCGAGTCAGCTGAGGAGTCTCAGCTGACTGTTGTGTTCGAAGGATGGTGCGTGTTCATATACATATTTGGAGGCTTCCCCCTTATTGTTGATATCCCGGGTCAGGTGCCAAATGTGCTATAGCAATCATTTTTTGCTACTTGTTCGCACTGATTTGACGATATCTACTGCCGAGGGTTTTTTGTGTTCACGCTTCCTAACACTTTCTTATACTAATCGTATTAGGCCTATGTGCTATTTTAAATGGTTTCTTTGTGTTGTCACATCCTCGATGCCCGGTGCCCCTACTCATTAGTTTCATTTCAGTTTTCGATTGGGTCTAGCCGGATAAGATAGTCAAATCGGCCCCCATATGACCTGGAAAAGTGATTATAACCATCATGTCCGGCATGAAAAAAAACGCTGATTCCTAGCTTTTTAGACCCCTAAACCCGTATGGGGCCTTATAAGGCCCATTTTAGTGATTTTTAGTATTTTGACGATATATCGGTCAATTTTCATGCTGGAAGAATGTTTTTTTTTCAGATTGTTCGGTTTTTTTCAAGCCCTACAACTTGGTTTCATTGAATAAAAATTTGGCGCAAAATTCGAATGTTAATAGCTGTTTGAAAATTTTAAAACCCGATATTTTAAAAACGAAGCCTTACTCATCTCCAAAAAAAAAATATTCCATGTATTTTTACTCTCAAAATATGTCTGAATTTTTTCAGATTTTTAAAAATGGTGGAACGAACTCAAAAAAAATAAAAACCACATCTTTTGGTTTCTTAACCATATTCAAGCTTCTAGGTCTTTCCTGGTAACCAACTTAATACACTTAATGTCATGTCGAACTTCATTTTATACTGTGGCCGCAGAGGCGAATTTGTCCGCTATAGCGTGCGCTCGAAAAGTGCATAGTGTATAAGCGCGCGTGCAGCATAGCAGGAGTACAGCGGCCACCCTGCTGGGTACACTATACACTAGCGCCACCATACGGATTAATATCTCGAATCAGCTGATTTCCTATAACACGGAGTGCGCTCTTCGTTTCTCTAACCTCCATATCTGGCATACGACCGTGCTGGTGACTGACATTCGTCAATCGTATCGTGTAATCACCTTGATTTTTGGCGTCCAAGCACTCTATACGTCACTTTGACGTCAGATGGTTATTCTAGTTGTGGAGTTGTCTTCCTCTTCATTTTATTCGTTTGCAAACGTTTTATTTGAATCTGGAGAAATTCAGCCGATACGTTGGAATAATAAGTGAATTGAAATGTGTAAGCATTGAACTTATACAATACTTTCATAAGCATTGAACTTATACAATACATTCATAAGTTCAATGTTTACACATTTCAATTCACTTATTATTCCAACGTATCGGCTGAATTTCTTCAGATTCAAATAAAACGTTTGCAAACGAATAAGATAAAGAGGAAGACAACTCCACAACTATAACAACCATCTGACGTCAAAGTGACGTATAGAGTGCTTGGACGCCAAAAATCAAGGTGATTACACGATACGATTGACGAATGTCAGTCACCAGCACGGTCGTATGCCAGATATGGAGGTTAGAGAAACGAAGAGCGCACTCCGTGTTATAGGAAATCAGCTGATTCGAGATATTAATCCGTATGGTGGCGCTAGTCTATAGTGTACCCAGCAGGGTGGCCGCTGTACTCCTGCTATGCTGCACGCGCGCTTATACACTATGCACTTTTCGAGCGGACGCTATAGCGGACAAATTCGCCTCTGCGGCCACAGTATAAAATAAAGTTGGACATGACATTAAGTGTATTAGGTTGGTTACCAGGAAAGACCTAGAAGCTTGAATATGGTTAAGAAACCAAAAAATGTGGTTTTTATTTTTTTTTGAGTTCGTTCCACCATTTTTAAAAATCTGAAAAAATTCAGACATATTTTGAGAGTAAAAATACATGGAATATTTTTTTTTGGAGATGAGTAAGGCTTCGTTTTTAAAATATCGGGTTTTAAAATTTTCAAACAGCTATAAACATTCGAATTTTGCGCCAAATTTTTATTCAATGAAACCAAGTTGTAGGGCTTGAAAAAAACCCAACAATCTGAAAAAAAAACATTCTTCTAGCATGAAAATTGACTGAATTATCATCAAAATACTAAAAATCACTAAAATGGGCCTTATAAGGCCCCATACGGGTTTAGGGGTCTAAAAAGCTAGGAATCAGCGTTTTTTTTCATGCCGGACATGATGGTTATAATAACTTTTCCAGGTCACACGGGGGCCGATTTGACTATCTTATCCGATTTAGATCTTATATTTTTGAGTCTCCGTATGCATTGTATGCATACGGCTTTCTTTATCACGTTTTACGGCTCTGGGAAATAACCACCTCCAGCTTATAATAATCTTACTTATTAAATAATGTTACGGGATAATCCTTACCTAAACAGACTAGAATATACAAACTCTCTAACAGTAACCAGATGACCGGAAATCGCTTCTCGATATTTCCAGGTATGCAGAATCTGGCACGCACGTGCAACGGATTAAAATCCATACAGCCATCTTTGGAGTGTCTGTTTGGACAGGGTCATCCCGAACATACAGTAGAATAATTTTTATCATGTACCAAAACAAGCACGGCAATTCCCACCCGCACTCATGAAAGAGGCGGGATTAGTTAAGATAGTTTTGCATGCTACACCGTACCCAAAGGGCGAGGGTAGTTAATGGCGAATGGGAAACTCAAAATCTTATCAATACTTCCTTATTGGGCAGCTCTCTCAAAGATGCTGGGAACCAATCAGGAAGTAGTTTCTCTCAATTCTCAATTTTTCTGAACAGTCAGTCGTGAGATAGTCGTCAAGCAGTTGTTACCGTTTCGTCAAGTAGTTGTTACACAGACGTCAAACAGTCGTTACATTTTTTCGTCAAGCAGTCGTTACATAGTTGTCAGCCAGTCTTCATCAAGAAGAAGCAGCTCTCAGTTTTTTCAAGACATTCATTGCTCATTGTTTATTCGCAATTCTCATTTTCTCAAGTCTCATTCTCAGGCTTCATTTTCTAATATATCTTCTCAGTTATTGACAGTCTTCGACCAGAAATCGTTTTCTCAGTTTTAGGCAGATCAATCAGACCAGAGAATCTGTTAGAAATTCAAAAGGTCTTTTATTTTATTTGATTTAACAAACTAAAGCGCTAAAAGGGAATTCCGTGACTTTACATTTAAACCTTCTATCTTTTATAATTAAAATCATTATAAGAATTTTCTTTAAACTTAATTTGAATAAACAAATACTCGTGTGTTAAACCTTAATTGAATAAACAAATATTCGTGTGTTAAACTTACATCGCGAGTTGAACAATTAATTACCTTTAACGCCTAATATAAGTTAAGCGATCAGTAACTTTAACCAATCTCACCACCGGCCGAACACGCAGAGCCGCCCACATAGCCCGAATCAACGGTCACCAGCAAAAGGTAAGTGACCATTTTATTATCAAAGTCGGTTCAACCAAGAGGGAAAACGACATCAAAATTCAAATAATTCACCATCCGGGAGAACTAATCCGAGCCAAGCGTTATATTATTGGGAGTGGTTTGGTCATCAGCCAACCCAGCCCATAACAGTGTTTCAAGTGCACTTAATACTTGAGTATATATTGGTTTTGACTAGAGATGGACTTTTTATCACATAAATATTGTGACTGTTTGGTGTGGTCAAGAAATGTCGTTCTAGTATTTATCCCCCTTTTGATTACATTGAGAAGTTGGAAGGAGTATTCAGACATTGTGACGGTCGATGTATTTCGGGCGTTACAACCTATAATAATTACAATTTATATTCTAATATCAACTGGTAGCAAAATAAATTAACAGTGAATATATTGTCAATGATAATATCTAAGTAATTTTTGATTACAGCAGAAAAATATTAATACGCCCTTCCGAAAGTTTCCATTTTTCTTCGCTAAAAATATCTAAAAATAATCTGCGCAAAAACTATTCTTAAACATTCGTCCAAAAGGTTGTTTATGACAGCGAGAATTTAATTGTGATTCTTTACTTTGTCAAATGATTATGTTAATTCGGAAAAATTTTGTCTTTAGTGTTATTTATAAATATTTTGTTTGAAATAATGAAGTATTCATTTGTAGATTTTGACTCTGAGTCCGAGTAAGAACACGATATCGATAAAACAAATCCAGACACAGATGATTAATTTGATGAAGAAAGCAATGCTGATTTCATTTGAAAATTTCAAATTGACGTTATATTATTTACAAATTTCGATTGAAGGAATGTTTTTCTACTGTCATAATTTTATTTAATAAAAAGAGAAATTCAATTATAAATATATCCCTACGCGCTTCGAGCTGCGCGCTTGATATTCACACTTCGAGCAACTGCTGACTGCATCTGTTTCATTCAATTCAGGTCTGACTTGTTTTTTATTTAATTAAGTATGATAACCGTGCAATAAACAAATTTTCAGCCATTACAAAACTTTTGTACTGATATCTATTTTGTACTATTAACAAGCTGAGCGCGAATTTTCAACTATTGTACAACACTTATAATGGATGTAATGATTGAACATACTTTAAAGTGCGCCGCTGCCAGGGGACCCAATGTCTGACTTTGCGAGCGGGTGCTACCTCATGTATACCTTCAATTAATCCTACTTCATATTCAAATATGAGCCATTACAAAACTCCTGCAGTTTTTCGTTACGAGTTCTTGGACAATAAGGTTCAACTTGTACCCTGAAAACTTGCGCAAATTTTGCTGGCGATTGCAGACAGGGTCAGTTTGTTACAAGCTATGTAACTTTGGTTATATTGCGGTCGTAGACATATTTGTAAAATATTTTTGTAATGTTGGTCCAGACGAATAAGGTATAAAATCGACTGACTTCTATTGTGGAAGAAGGATGGTTAGCCGATTTTTTTGTAGGTTCATTAGATACGGACGAACATATTTTCACTTACGCCCCAAAAAGTTAGGTCCGGATTTGTCCGTAACGATTGTTTAAACTTTTGAGACCCCATATATTATTGAATAACGTATTTGTTATGGGTTTTACGCGAAAATTGTTCAAACAAAAGTTGATCGTCTCATCATTTTGAAAAATACAAGACGTCGCGAGATCGATTATCATTATTTGTTTAGTTGCAAAATGGAAAGTTCCGTGGAAATAAAAAATTTCTTTTTTTTTGTTATAAATTAATGAATAAATAACATGTGGCTTTGGAACTCACGGTACAGATAATATGAAGTGTCTTCAAAATTATCGTGCAATGCGTTTTTGCTTGTGTTATATAGTTGAGCAACAATCCGCGACAAGCCAAAATCCGTATATCGTCTGCCCTTTTTTATTCAATTGGCCCACGGCTTGTCAAAAAATCATGGAGTCAGTTCGTTAGTAGTACATTCCATAAATGAAAAAAAAAATTTTTTTTTACTCGAAAATCATAATTTTTAGGCGACTTGAAATTTTTGGCTTTTAAACAAATAGAGATATCTCCGAGAATATTCATATTATTGTAAATATTATGATAGATTGTACTTGCCCTTTATTTGACGAGTAATTTAAAAAAAAAAGACCCGAATATCTCGATTAGAACCGGAGATAACGGTGTTTGAATGTTATTATGTTTATTGTTGTTGTAATTAATATTTCGGGGGAGAAAAAAAATATAAGTCTTCTCTCAACACCCCAAGCCATCACCGTGAATTTTTTCCGATCCCTAGGTGCGTTATATCTAGTAAAAAAAAATTGCTTAACGTTCGTTGAGCGCCGTTAGCCGGAGGACTGAAGCCGGGCGGCGTGGTGGGGGGCTCGAGGCTTCGCGCGCGCGGCTGGACTCACCGCTTACTTAACAAATCAATAGCTCGGTTAATAATTATCGTAAAATTTTTTTTTTTTTTACGAACTATGACATTTTTTACTCAACAATTTGAATCTGCAATTGGATTTTTAATATTTATAATTTTTTTTTTTTTTTATTAATTTTAGTCATATTCTTAAGAAATATTGCTATAAATAACTTTAGATATATAATATCTGAGTTTTCAGATTAAATGAAATGAAATAAAACCTAATTACGGTGGTATGAGTATGTATACATATATATATAGACATATAATGGAAGACCGAGAGAGAGATTCCAAGCGTTGTATCTGGTTTTTGCTATTATATTTTTATACATTAGACTTGTCCGAAATTAAAAAAAATAAAATAAAAATACGTAGGGTAATGGTAGGAAAAATTAAAGTGATTCAAGCGTCAATTATATTTAATTTTCCAATGCATAAAATAATAGTGAACATGTGACTATAAATATCCATACATTTTTTTGCTCGAACTTGTGCATACATATTATTTTATACGATAAAATTATTTGTTACATTATTGTCATATTACAAAATACACAAGTGGGGCCCAAAATCATACAAAATACAAAAATACATACAAAAAATACATACATTACATCGTTTTTTTTTGTTTCTTATAAGCAGGCGTATATTCCGGCATTGAATCATCATCGATTTCTTCTATTTCATTAGTATCCAACGCATATGTTACATCTTCGTTACTTTCGATCACATCTGTTTCCGTCTCAATATCATTGTCAATTTCGTCATCGCTTAAAATTAGATCAGGTTCGGCTGTGTTTGAACAACTTTGTCCGTGACACGTTTTACAAAGAATCGTACATTTGAGGCCTAATTTCCTACAGGTACAGTTTGAAGTACAATTTCCTTTATCACAGCCGCATGATATAATTTCCAGGAGTTCTTGAGGAATTGGCTCTTTCTTTGAGGTTATTGGTGTTAAGGTATTATTAACTTTTTTCCAACCCCACTGCATTGGGTCTTTTGAATTATCGCCATGCCATTCACGAACTTGCAGGTAAGTCCTAAGTGAATGTTCATTGGCGGCCATATCAGTCGGAGGAAGAGCGCTTAAATTGAAAGTACTGTTGAGGGTAGATTTTGTAAAGCACAAATAGCGAAATTCGTGGAACGAATGATCGTCTACTTTTTTAACGCCATACATAGTCATAATTATTTTCTGACCGGCAGCGTTTACTGAACTCTTACTAGCGTTTGGATTATTAAAAACTTCTGCATCCATTCTCAACCCGCTCAAATCATTTTTCAACAATTTAATTATCTTGGCTTTCCCTTGTTTGTATAACGCCGACGTAGTGTCACAACCAGTGAACGCATGGATAAAACCGATGAGATGTTTCATTTCGGGATACATAAAACTATTAACACCAAACATTTTCTCTTCAACTTTTCCCCGGCTTGACTTAATTAAATATAGGTTCTTTTTTGTACCGGAATTTTGCGTCAATATAACGAGCAGATCAATGTCTTCGCCCACAATAAATACCGAATGATATTGATCAGAGATTGAAAGTGCCGTTTCTACGATTAAATAATCCGCGTCTTCGCGTGCTTGTTCGACCCCAAAGCCTGCATTTCTTAGTTTTTCCGATAACATGTAAATGAGATGCGATTTATTTTTTTCGTTCGACAAAAATTTGTCTTGTGTCAGAGTTGAAGGCATATGTACATCGAATTTTACTTCTGGAGCACAATTAGCCCTCATTCTACGTTGCCGCTCAGCGCTCTTCGTAAACATCTCATCTGCTTTTTCGGGATAACCGTCGAAAACTACTGTGCAGTTAGGAGAATAGTTATTCGCCAGGTAATTTACATATCGCTCCAAAATGTCTTCAAATATCTCTGTCGGTTGCCAAACTACCTTATGCAATAAAAACCCGCCATCGATAACGTACGCATTATTCAGTGCCTTGACTTGCGGTTCAACTGGAGTGAAAAAATCGTACAACTTCGACTTTTGGGTTTTTCGCATTCCATTATCGTCAAATAGTGACAGGGGATAAGGCGCTAATTCGTGATTGAAGTAAGATTTTAATTCACTTTCGGATTTCTGAAGCACGCAAATTCGTTGAAATAGTAGTGAAGGATCAATAGTAATAGTTCTGTCGGCAACTTTCACCGAAGACACTAATGATTTAAGAGACGTAATCTTGTTACTTTTTTTATATTTCATATCTTTGAAAGTTTTTGGACACTGATTATCAATTGTTTGCCACGTATTTTCTAAGCAGGTTAATCCGATTTGTAACGCTTCGTGGCAATTTATTTTACCATCACCTTTCAATCCACTACTCAAAGAAATTATTCCTTCCGTTTGCGGAAACGGATTATGATTATCGAACCAATCTGTTAGTTTTTTAATATCCGCATTATCTCGTGAAATACGTGTAGGTCGCGCATCGATATGCTGCTCAGTGGTGGCCAAAAAAACATTACAAAACTCTGTGATTGACTCGGTTAGATAAACTAGCGCTGGCGTTGTTAGTACCCATTTAGCAAAACACTATCAGACATTCCTCTGCCTCGTGTTGGCCCTCCTATATCTTTCATCGATCTCATGAGAAATTGTTCAATAGTCATGTCTGACCAAATACCACTCCAAAACTTATTTGTGCGTCTAATAGAAAAACACCCTTGAACAAACTGTTCGTATTCTGCTTTATCCATTTTTTCCGATAAATTATACATATTTTGCAAATATAGATGAGCAGATTTTGCGTACAGGTAATGACCGCTTGAGTGGAAATATGGTAGCATTTTCTGAACCGTGTCCAGGTGCAATTGCCAATTACCACTCCTCTCTGCCTCTATAAACATTTTCACAAGTGACACCGTGTGAAAGTACTGAGTCCATAATTTTGCGGTTCCACTATTTTTCGAAAGTTTTTCCACGGTCGCAAGAAATTTGTTCTTAATAGTATTGAACTCCGAGTCATTTTTTGTACTTTCCAAAATAGTATGAGAGTTTTCGAGAAGCGCTGTTAGCTTTAAAATATCTTGCTCCGAAAAGTCTGTGAAAAATAGTATAATCTGGGCCAATGCGCAATGTGATAACGTGTGGGCTCTTATAGCTCGAGAATAAGCATGCCCTGCTAACATTTTATCGACAGAAGCGGGTGCGTATATTACAGAAAAAAGTTCTTTCAAACCACTTCCGTCCATTATATTGCCGATAGTGCCTAAGAAGGACATTAACAAAAGAAAGCTTCCTAATCTTATTACAACATTCTTCAAATTTGGATCATCTGAACAATAAATGATTTCCATTGCCTTCATATAAAGAGGCTGGTCAAAAGTTACGAAGGCTACGTTTTGATTCTTCAATTTCATTCGTTCTGCTGCTACGTTAAGAACTGTGTAAATTGTGTCGTAATTGCCAGGAGGGCTATTTAAGAAAGGAAGGCACACAATACGCGACATCAGGTATTGTTTATCTCTATTCACATTTTCCATAAATCCGTTCCAGCCTTGGACGTCAGTACAACGCGTTTTGTAATTATAGAGCCATAAAAAATCTGTTGATGTTATGTCGAATTCATATCGTACAGTCGGATTTTTTAGACTGAGATTTTCAACTGAAACATTACCGAGTCCTGACTTTCTGTACCCATCAAAATTTTTTATAGTGATCGCGCCGAATTTGCCTATAGTATCCGCCGAGGGAAGTTTTTTCAATTTGGGAATGCTTGAACCACACGAGACAGCAGAAGCTGGAGTAACGCATTCAATGCCACCCATAGCGTGGAATGTGTGTAACCCGTCAATAGTATTGATATTGTGATCCGCATTATCAAAAACGAATTGGGAAAATGAATGAGTGAACAACACACTGTCGTCGTATGAACAACAGAATCCTAACGACGACAAAATATTCAATAAACTTTTGGAGCCAAATTTTCTGTTTAACATTGCGCCCAACCCAATTTGAAGGCAAGATAAAAAGCTGCGTGGGCGAACGCAAGAGATTATTGCATGAGCAATCTATACTATTTTCGATAAGTATTTATTTTCTTTTTCTTGCTTATTATCCAAAACAACTTTTTCCAGAAATAATCGTAATGAATTTGGGATCACTTTTTCAACGTTAACGAGAAATGAATGCGGAGACGGATAATTGTCTACTTCATAATTTTCAGAACGGATATCTTGTGTGATAATCCTCGCAGCTGCAGACACAATTTTACGGCGTTCTGACTCATCATCTTCGGACTCTTGAAAATGTTTCAGCAAGATTTTATGGCCCGTGTCACGTAAACAAATTATAGGCTCATTACCGGGAATTGACGTAATTATAATATCGTTACCAAGTTTATCATACAATTGCCGTTTGAGCCACTGGTTGTTTGGGACTGATCCGGTGAAATTATCGGTAGTTTCCTTCAGAGAAAAATTATGCTCGTCAGGATGGTCTTCAATATATTTCTCGATGAGGTCAACAATGTTAGGAGTGTCCTCTCCAGATTGATCAGATAATTTCGAAGGCGGGTACATGAATTTTAGATAACAGAAACGGTGATATCGAGCTTGTGCCACAGTTGAATCGTCGGTTAAAAGTATGCGATCCATGACTTCGTTGGACCATGCATCCGATCGCAGTGCAGCTTGTTGTAAAACGATGTCTCGTGCATCTTTTAGGAGAGACACAGTTTCCCGTTTCGAAATATTTTTTTTTTTTAGCTTGATTTTTTAAAAAAGTATCGGACGCATTTTTCTCGCAAAATATACAATTGTTCTTGAAATCAAACTCTTTTGAAGTACCGGAGCGTGTGGATGCGGCGCACGTTTTTGATTTTTGGGCGTTGATGCAGGCTTGAATGCTATTGGCATGAGTGTAGCTTTTATGGCACTTACTATGGAGTATGATGTTATCCTTGCCATGGAGATCTCGATGCTTGTTGTCTTTTCTCTGGATACTCGCCTTGATTAAGGTCCCCAACGCCTTTTCTTTAAGGTGAACAGTCGCACCCTCGTCTAACGATTTCTCGCACAGGAAACAGTTGTTATTTTCCTCCATGACCGAGTAACCTACGATAAAATGAATTGTTAATTTTTATATTTATTTTAATTAAAATTGTATAACAAGTACTCAAAAAAACAATTTTTTGTTTCAATAAAAATTAGTAGAGTTGAATTTTTTTAAACGAAATCCTACAGATATTTGAAATTGGCGAATATGTTAAAATAAAATGTGTTAAAATATCTTTGAATGCATTACAGCAAGCAGATAAGATATTATTAGAAATTATAACTTACCGCAGAGCGACGTTTTTAACCAAATGTATTCAGCCACGTGTTTCAGCAAACATATTTCACACAACGTAATAATTCGTGGACAGTCGAAATACTGACTGTTCGGGATGAAGGCTCAAACAGCTATGCGTCGTGTGTCGCCTTCTTCTATACCTGAAAGACCCTTCCCCGAAAACATCTGCCTGTAGCTCAAGAAGAGAGGGTATTTCAAAGCAAAAACCCGTTATAACGCTTGGAATCTCTCTCTCGGTCTTCCATTATATGTGTATATATATATGTATACATACTCATACCACCGTAATTAGGTTTTATTTCATTTCATTTAATCTGAAAACTCAGATATTATATATCTAAAGTTATTTATAGCAATATTTCCTAAGAATATGACTAAAATTAATAAAAAAAAAAAAAAATTATAAATATTAAAAATCCAATTGCAGATTCAAATTGTTGAGTAAAAAATGTCATAGTTCGTAAAAAAAAAAAAAATTTTACGATAATTATTAACCGAGCTATTGATTTGTTAAGTAAGCGGTGAGTCCAGCCGCGCGCGCGAAGCCTCGAGCCCCCCACCACGCCGCCCGGCTTCAGTCCTCCGGCTAACGGCGCTCAACGAACGTTAAGCAATTTTTTTTTACTAGATATAACGCACCTAGGGATCGGAAAAAATTCACGGTGATGGCTTGGGGTGTTGAGAGAAGACTTATATTTTTTTTCTCCCCCGAAATATTAATTACAACAACAATAAACATAATAACATTCAAACACCGTTATCTCCGGTTCTAATCGAGATATTCGGGTCTTTTTTTTTTAAATTACTCGTCAAATAAAGGGCAAGTACAATCTATCATAATATTTACAATAATATGAATATTCTCGGAGATATCTCTATTTGTTTAAAAGCCAAAAATTTCAAGTCGCCTAAAAATTATGATTTTCGAGTAAAAAAAAATTTTTTTTTTCATTTATGGAATGTACTACTAACGAACTGACTCCATGATTTTTTGACAAGCCGTGGGCCAATTGAATAAAAAAGGGCAGACGATATACGGATTTTGGCTTGTCGCGGATTGTTGCTCAACTATATAACACAAGCAAAAACGCATTGCACGATAATTTTGAAGACACTTCATATTATCTGTACCGTGAGTTCCAAAGCCACATGTTATTTATTCATTAATTTATAACAAAAAAAAGAAATTTTTTATTTCCACGGAACTTTCCATTTTGCAACTAAACAAATAATGATAATCGATCTCGCGACGTCTTGTATTTTTTAAAATGATGAGACGAACAACTTTTGTTTGAACAATTTTCGCGTAAAACCCATAACAAATACGTTATTCAATAATATATGGGGCCTCAAAAGTTTAAACAATCGTTACGGACAAATCCGGACCTAACTTTTTGGGGCGTGAGTGAAAATATGTTCGTCCGTATCTAATGAACCTACAAAAAAATCGGCTAACCATCCTTCTTCCACAATAGAACCTAATTTTATTCTCCTGGACGTGTCCAGCAAAGTTCGCGTAACTATTTTCATAATAGCTCATAATCAAGGTATTATTTTATTGAATTAACTGACTCAAAACCATGAGCTCGTATACGGGTAAGTCCTATTTCATTCGATGAATTTTTATTTTGCAATTTCAAAAGAATTCGAATTAATCCTCACAGAATTTTTTTAATCAAATATAATTATTTGAGTGACCATATGAATTGATATCGTAATATTAATCGAAATTGTTCTGTTTACAATAATATTTTAATACTTTTGACTCGATTTTTACAAAACATTGTTGCCCCTCGAATTTTTTTCGATAAAATATGTCGAAAATTGATTTCGTTACAGAAGCAAAAAGTTCTCTTTCAGTGTGCAACTTGTTCAATTGAATTTCAAGAGAATTGTTGAGTCAGAATATATTCCACTTGAGAAAATATTTTAGCCATTGCATACCTTGGGCGAACATTGATGCTCTTTGTTGGGCCGCAGCGATGGCCATGGCGTTGAGTCCACTGGCACTCGGAGTTGCGTAGACGTCATAGGCGGAGGCCCTCCTGGGCAGTTGAACAGGCAAATTAAGTCCCGGATCGGTATGAACGGGCTGACTGGAGCCGCTAACACCCCCGGACTTCACCTCGTCATCGTAAGATCTTTGCCTCGCGACGCGAGATTTCCGCCGGATGGTCCCACCGCTTCGTTTAGAGCGACGCCGTCGTTCCTCCTCCTCATCTGCGTCAAGGTCTTCTGTCAGCTCAGAATCTGTAATTTATCATCATTCATAGGCTGAATTCTTGCTGAAATCGACCAAGCGACTATACGCAAGAAACTGATTCAGGCGCATGTAAAAGAATTACACGGTAAAGAAAAACCAGTTCTGACATTAGCAGATACCAGAAATTCCTGCATATAAAGATTGTTTTGGCTCGTTTCTGATCCCACATATAGTGAAGACGGATCTTCCGAAAGAGGTGAATCAGATTGCCCTCATTTCATGAAATTCGGTGACAAACTTTCAATTTTTCTGTGGTTTTTTCCCTGAGAGTAAATATCAGATACAATCGGGGCAATTTACTCACTTTCGAGCCACAGCTCAATATCCGCGAAGGAAAAGAATTCTCAACGTCCGGCCTGACTCTCGCTATAAATAACTGGCAATTGAGTCCTGTACGAGTGGGGTTGCGTTTTTTCAAAGAGGGGTGGGGGTTAGTATAACGAAGTTGTTTCTACACCTATTATTCACTAGCATGGTCGATGCCGATATAGTGTTCACCCATCACCAAATGTTCAATCATTTGTCTACAGATCTAAGGGTACTCGGCCAACGGCTATTATTGTGACCATCAGTAATCAGACTTTAACAGGAGCACTTCCATACAAAATACACCTCGCTAGCTATGGTACCACTCTGCTCAGTAATACTTCCGTCGGTAGGTAACCCCAATTGTCGGTAAGGTAGGAAGGTTATTCCCTCTGGTCGCGGAAATTGCAACTATAAGCCAGAATCGCTATATTCTATCTACTTATCACTCAACAGAGTTGACACGTGTTGAAACTGACTGTTTAAACCAGATGACACAGCCCTTTGACGCGACGTTTGACATTCTGTAAATTATGAAATCACATTGAATGTTATACCAAAGTAAACTCATTATGATAATTTGTAATGAATAAAATTAACTCTGAGGATAATGTCAAATTGATAAATTGATAGTATTTACAATTGGTATTGCTTCATACTATCAATCAATCAAAAAATGAGCAGAGACATTTAGTGGAGAAAATTATTCCATCCTCAACCTACGCTATCCATCATTAGCATTGATTTCAATGTTTTCAAGTTCATCAAAGTCAACTGAAATATTATACATTGTTGCAGAGCTTGAAACACTTTTAAAATCACTATGATATGAACGTGTGTCATTTTCAATAGATGCTTTCAGCTTCGTATTGACTTGATCTCTTTTTTCGTCACATGGTTTTGGCATAAATTTCGATTTAGTGTGTTGTATTTTTTTCTATACGATAAAAAAATACGTAGGTAAACGTCAATATTGAGCTTTGATCTCATAATCTGTGACATAGAACGGGAATCGAACTACGTCCAATGATTTTTTTCATCAAGTGGATCGAAGCGACAGATTTTGAAAAATTCCAACACTTTTATTTTAAATGAACAAATACCAGTCTCACCGTGATAAACATAGTAGGAAAATTTAAGTAAAAGAATTTCTACCAAGAGGTTAGCTTACTATGAAACACGCTGTTAGAAATACAGTCTGACCTTCAAATAAGAAACCAAATGCCTCCAAGGAGAAGAGTTTTCCTTATATATCACGTACCCCCACCAGGCGCACGCTCCGCGTTCACTATCTCTGTCTGTCTCTCTCACTTTTTTCCACATGCTGGTTTCCTAACCAGAGGTTCTGCGAACAAAATTCTCGAAGAAAGTTTCTTATTGCCGGGTTTTTTATTTGGAGCTTGGACTGTAATAATTACTGGAAACAAAATTCAGTTAATAATAATTATCTTACTTATAAACAAAACAACTGATAGCACGGTATCATATCAATATTTATCATGACAGTAAGATTTAATGATCACGCGTAATGTGAAGCTCTCATTCGAAACCACTCAAAATTTACTATTAACAGAAATTACAAATTGATAGCTAGCTATGGATTTCTGAAAAGAGACGTAAATCAGGTAAAGAGATTACCGATTGATGAGAATGCATTCTGTTGAGCAAAAGTGTAATCTAGAGCTGATAGCCGCGAAATTTAAATATGCATAATACAAATTTATTGGAAAACAAGGATTGAAAGAAGAAAAGAAAATTTTGCATTCTCAACTCATTTTGGAGCCATGACGTAAAACCTAATGAACAACGCGTTTTTCGGTAAAATGATAGAAAATTTCTGAAAGCACATGGCCGTCAAGTTGGTAACAGAGTGGGTGGCTTGATGGGGTGCAAGATCGAAGATTGTATAGTCCGATTTCCATAACTGAACCGTATTAGACAAGGACATATTTATAATTGAACTGACTATACTGCACATCAAATTCAACAAACCTATACATATCGTGGGTTTTTCGATTCTGCGACTTCAACTGTTCACTAGATAGGGAAAACTTTGGGAACGGGGCGAAACCCATGTACACGGACACAGATAGTCTCAAGAAGGAAGTTTGTAATGGATTTGGGGTGAAGAAGTTTTGATTATAAAATATATCGGCCCAAATCATCAACGAGATAAAATTAAAATAAATGCAACATAAAGAAAGGTATATCGATAAATATATATATATATATATATATATATATTTTACCTTTCTTCCTCAGATATATATATTGGTATAAATCAATGTATAAATAAGTATAAATAAAAGATACACCGACACACAATTATGGGCAATAGCCAAAATCTTACATCTTAAGTCAAATCTCTTGTGAACAAAGGATAAAAATATATGTCACTATAAAAAGAATCATTCACACATACACACCAAAACAAGAACAAAAAAAAATTGACTCACAATAGATAATCAACAAAGATCGACAAAAATTGTATAGAGTGAACCTACTTCTTGTTTTAACTTATCTTTTTATTTTGGTTTTGCCTTCCGTCGTTGATTCGCAGTCGGTCCGGGATATTTTATTATTCAATATATATATATAGTACACACACTTACAAGTTTTCGACAAAATTTCAAAAAGTTGTGACGAGATGGACGGACGAGACCGTATCCACACCTGGTCGTCATGTTATTACGGCCTATTTCGTGTTCATAATTCATTGACCACGCGCACGTATAAAGGATAAGAGTATTGAGAGGAACTTGAATTGAGAAGTTGAATGGCTGAGTGTAAAATTGATTTATTTTCGGAAATAAGGAGAGTGTAATGAAAAGAAGTGCAAGAGGAAAAGGGAAAGAGAGGTGAATCGATGTTGGTCGACCGAAAAATGACTTGAGATTGGTGCAAGGAGGAAAGGATGCAGGGGACTGGCTAGTTGCAGTTGAGGTGTAGGAAGAGCATTCTGCTGGTGCTGTGAAAATGAATGAATAATGAATCAAACTAGATTGAGTAGTCACTTCAACACAGGTAATGAGTAGTAATACAAGGGGCATTCTGCGTATAGATTCCTGTTACCGACACTTACCGACATTTTCCCCAGACTCAAACCCTTCTCCGCAATGACGTCACAGTCTACTGTACCGACCGTCGATCAAAATGGCGCTACCTATTTATCGACCGAAGGTACAACCTTACCGACAGTGTTATCAGCCGAGGGTCAAAATCGTGCTGCCTCACCGACTGTTTCATCGACCGAAGGTCAAAATCACGCGGCTTTACCATCGGTCTCGCTGTTATTCCCCCCTACCGACGGTCGAGGTTTAGCGGAGACACAAACCCTTCTGTTCCCAACGTACCCATCTCAGGAATGTTCCGGTTAACTTTGAGCGGCTTGCGGTGTGATATTTGACACCCTACATTCCGCAATTAACAGTTCCGAGAATTGTTTTCGTTAACCCGATATCAATTACGTGACATTCTTTTCTCGAAAACTGCTTGTGTGGTCCAAGGACCAGTATGATATCAACCACGTAACATTCGACAATTAATAGTTCCGAGAATGGCTGGGGGGGGGGGGGGGGCGTGACATTCCGTTCCCACGACATCGAACCACGTGTCATTCTTATCAAAAGTCCAAAGTCTGAAGTGATTTTAACCATGTGCCATTCTTTTCCCCTCCCCCACCAAATTTCAGAACGCAAGTGGGGGAGCAGTGTTATAAAAGTTGGAACCGCAGAGGTCAGCGTCAGTTTGAAGCTGTTCTTCATGAAAAGTACTCCGCATCGACAGCAACGTGAATTCAAGAAGCGTCTACAACTTTTAATCAAGAATATCGAAGAAGTAAAACAACTTCTACCAATCAGATCCAAACTGCATCAACTCACAAGACGATTTGAGGCAATACGACTCAACAGTAACCATCATCGTGGACTTCACAAAATTGAATGAAATCGCACGCTTGGAGATTTTCTTGCCATTGAAAAAGCTGGTAGACCTTGACGAATACTACGAGTACGGAGTCAGCAGTGTTCGTCGAGTGAAAACGAAGTTCGGTGACGAAGTAGTTGCAGACTTGGAGGATTTCTTTACCATTTTTCTTCCAAACCGGTTGAATAAAGCCCTCCAAAAAGACGAAGAGCTGTTCCAGAAGGTGACCACAGCCAGTAAGGATGCACGATTGCGCATACGCTACCTTGGTGGACCGTATGGCCAACTTGAATTTATTTATGTATGATCTACACATCACGTATATCCACTACCTTGTGAAAGTCATGCGTTCAATAAAAAAATAAATGAAATTATTATGCGGTTATCATTTAGCGTAAAACCTTTCTTCTCCTGATAATATTAGTATGGGAGAAATTATACTCTAAACAGCGAAAGGTAAGGTATCAAATTAATGCATAAATATTTTAGAAAAAGCTTTATTCAAATTACTTTATAACGTTAGTACAATAATTTCATTCAACAGTATCGTGACCAGGATGATATTTTCGCCAGGAATGCGGGATCGTTCTTGTAAATGCTTGTGCGCAGTAGCACAAATCGCTCACCGTCGCCATCCGTACAACATGGTGATTCAGTAACCAATTTTGGAGTAACATGACGTTTCGAGCTGCACAGTTTGCGTTGGGTATTGTCTGCTCGTCACATTGTACATGTACAGCTGAAGTTTTTTAAATGGTTTAAAGCGATGGACAGCCTAAGTCCAGCAAATCGATGATTTGAAATTTGGGGACAATTTTAAGCAGCCAATCTCGTTTTTCTTCTCCCTTCACGTACACCCTGCGAGCTTTGCTCAGCTCGTATTCAATTGTCCATTTCACTTTCTCGAACGGTATATTTCCACAGCTCCAAGGTAGACCGTGAAAATTGCGTTGCAACCATGAATTTTGGCTTCTATATTTGACGTGTGGACAGTCCCATTTGTAAGGTGGCTTAAAGAGAAACGTCGATGGAGGTGCTTCCGAGTAGATTGAAATCACAGCTAATTCTTTCAACGTGAAGGTGTTGTCGCAAGGTCTACGGAAGCCTTGTATGTCAACGATGAGCTCCATGTTTCAACTGTGTGAGGTGGTGGGAATTGGACAGCTTTTTATACCAACTTTTTCACCCCACCACTGAGTGGGTTGTATTCAACGATTCGATCGTAAACAATCAAGCAGTCCGCCGATGTTTCAGCGGGAAAGTTGGCTTTAGCTTCAAGTTCAAGGCGGATGTCAACGGGTCCGTACTTCAAGGATTTGTTTTGTTTTGAACAGTCAATAACGAATAAGGGAGCCTTCTGAAGAAATTCACTCCTTGTCAGCAACGGCTCGGGGTTCTTGCCGTAGTAGGTAGCTTGGAAGTTTGCATACATCTCGTACAAGAGTGCGTACAGATTACGACTCATGTTTAGGTTCAGGTTACCGTACGGATAAGATTGTGAGTTTAAAAAACAGCTTGACGTCCGTGACATTGCAATGATCAAAATGACTTGCATTTTTGCCGATTTTGTTCTTTCGACTTGTTTGGAAGGCCAAAATTACATATCGAGGTTTTTCAAGCTGAGTGGAAGTTTTCACAGTCCAAACGTGTTTCGATGTAGTGGGAAGTAAAGGATATTCGTACACTTTCCAACTGCGGAGGTTCATCGAAATAGGCGGGTCTTTCTTAACGAAATTCAGCAGGTGAACTTTTTTCTGATCCGCAAGTTTCGAATACGGTACGAGCCATTCCACTGTATGGAGCACGATTTTGTATTCCTCCTCTTGACTCTGCACAATCGCGTTTACATCAGTTTTGGATCCCGTTAAAATCAACTCGTGTTTGGCATTGACAACGATCTTGCGGTAGTCTTCAGCGAAACCCAGTATCGTGCTGAGCGGTATTAATACGTCAAAAGTACCCTCGGCATCGGTTAATTTTTTCTTCTCTTCCACTTCAAGCCATCCTGCGTTCTCCATTAGCCAACTCTGACCAGGGTTCAGAGAAGCGTAACCCTTTATTAGACTTGTCAAGCCAACATTATTGCTTCTGTCGATCTCAACCGCATTAATTATGTAGCAAATTTCTTCAAATAAATGACAGATGGCGTTGTTTACGAACTGCGTGTTCACAGTCGCTGTTCCATCAGCTTTTGAGAGTCGTCCGTGGATATTGACCGAACTTTTGCCGGGTAATATGCATAAATCCTGATGCTGAACGGTGATTCGAATTTCATCGCTGTTGTTGAAAGTTGACGAGGCGTATGGTTTGTGAGCATGAATTTCGTAATGCGCAATGGATTCGTCGAAAATGACCGGTGTTTGAATGTTTAAGATTTCTTCTTCCATGGTACGTAGCAAACGACGAAACAGCAAAATCGGATTCTTATTTGCCGGAATTTCCTTTTCCAAAAGGTGTCAGTTTCAAGCCCAGAGCTATCAGGAACTCTACGTTCCGAGGTGTTAACGGTTCGTGAATCGATCGATGACTGACTTGATCGGGACATGTCGACTTACTGGTATACCTATTCTTTGGATGTCTGTTATAAACGATACCCATCGTTTATTGCGATTTGATGAGTAGTCTCACAGTTATAACTTCACCACGAAAATTAACCAAGTCTCCGTCTTGATCCACTAACCGAAGCTGAACGTGATCTATGGTCCTGACGGTGATCGAAAGGTAAATGACGTGCGACGGCACTTCCACGATCTTATATCCTGGTGGGACGGTTGGAAAAAATTCGTGAATAGTGTGTACTTTACGTCCATTGACATAGGCACCCGTTGTAATGCTGCACTCAACTCGCAACGCGTTGACCTTGAGTATAGTTACAGGCACGTCTGCTTCGTGAGTTCTATCAGCCTCCAATACATGTGGTGTGAATCCCAAAAGTTGATCAATGGAATCGTTCGGTTCAAAGTTTAGACTGCGGTTGGATGTGATTTTGCTGCGTAATGTGTTATTGTTGGGCTTAATGTCGAGCCTGATGTTTGTATTTCTTGGCACGTTTTGAAGATACTTCTCTATGTCTCCGATCTCGTGGCTGCCGGTAGGTATAGTGATCACTCTATTAGCCACGTAAATTTTATTGTGACCAACGTCAACGTTGGGGATTGAATTAAAGGTCAACAATTCTACCAAACCAAGAGCATAACTTTTATCACAAGCAAGTTCAATCGGAAGAAAATATTGCGCTTCGAGAATCGAAGAGGTTCCCGGAATTGTTAACGTTAGTGAATCATCCGTGGTTGCGAGTGATAGACTGGCTATGTTGAATTATGCACCATACTTATATAGCTCACCGCTCGAAAATTTCAAGCACAAATGTCCGCATTCAAATGTATCATAATTCTGGTACCTTTCATGATTGTATTTAACGCTACCACTACCGAGATATTTGATGAGGTCCGAGGGTGGTTGAAGGTTACCGAAACTGTCAAAGTAATCGATGTTACCGTCACGTTTCTTGTACGCAACCCAGTGTGTTCCCGGACCCTCTTTGTCGTCAAGGTTGACTACAGCTGACTCGTTTTTTCGTGGACCGTTTTTGGGCATTTCGTTCCGCATAAAAACACCGCGGAAATACGGTATCTTGAAGATTTTTGCATATTTCAACAAGTCCCAATCGGTCAACGCTCGACGTGGTAGCTTCGCATCTAGTTTTTTGGAAGATGGAGACCGAGACCCGTTTTATACGGTTTCAAATGAAGTCCTTTACCCAACGCGATAGCTTCCATAGTTTTGTTGTGCCGATTGATCTCTTCCAGTTCTCGTTTAGCAGCGCTCGCATCGTTTACAGCTTTTGCTATACCTGCCGCTTCACCAGCTATCGCGCCTGTGGCACTAAGTCCAGCGAAAATAGGGATCAAGAATGATAGAAATCCACCAACTTTTGAAGGTACCGGTAGAACGCGCGGTGTTCGCACTTTACATTTACCACCCGCTTTTTGAACAGCGTTTTCAGCCCCCTTGAGCGCAGACTCGATAACTACTTTTGCATCGTTGCTCGGAATCATGGATCGTTTCGCAGCATTTATGATTTTTCTTAAGGTCACGTTTTTCGGTTTTCGAATTCCCATTCCTAGTTTCGATTTCACTTTTATTGTATTAGCTACCGCCCAAGCCGCTGCTTTCTCGCTCAAATTGGCGTCCGGTGCGAAGACCCGTTTCCACGCTTTTTCAGCCAATACCCTATCAGCCGCGTTCCTGACTCCAAGATTTTCACGATTCTGCGAGTAAGCAATGTCATGGTTCTTGCAAGCTGCGTCGAGTGGATTGATTCCCGGATCACCTCGCGCGAGTCTTTTTGTCAACTTTGTACCAGGTCCACAGTATTGATAACCAGGTACGTGCAATTCGACTGAAAGACTGTTGATGATTTTATTCACCAGACCTTCGCCGCGATGTTGCCGTTTGCTGCTTCGTTGACCTCTGTGCACGATCATGTTCAGGCTCTGACTGACGGTACAATTTTCGTCGATATTTTCACCACCTGTACAATCATTGCTTAATTTTACTTATTGCTAATCGCGGCGATCTCCTTAACGGAGTGGCCTGTTCCTCTCCTCGAGACGGTTCCTGGTTTGGTTTTTCCTCGCGTCTCATGATCTGATCTACATGACGTTTGTCTATACCCCCTTCATCCCATTCCACTATATACGTTACGGGTCCGCGACGTTCTATGACTATCCCTTCACACCAGCGAGAATCATTTTTTCCAAATTTCTTAGCCCAGATTTGTTCACCGCTTTCGAATTCGACTACTCTCTTCCCTTTCTTATTTTGTACTTGTCGATCTGTTTCGACATCGACTTTTTCCTCCGTTGTTGGCCGTAAAATCTCAAATCGCGTTCTCAGCTCTCTCCCTAACATGAGTTTCGCTGGTGTTTCACCCGTTGTGCTATGCTTAACTGATCTGTAATCAAATAAGAACATGTCAATTGCTTCTTGAGTCGCGAAACCCTCACGCGCGAGTATTTTGAATTTTTTTTTTTGAAGGTTTTGACGAAGTTCTCCGCCGCTCCATTTGTCGCAGGGTGTTTGACTGGAGAGAACGTGTGTTTAATTGCTAACCGTTTTGTGAATAATGCGAACTCTTTGCTCGTATACTGTCTGCCGTTATCACTTACAATTTGATTCGGGATGCCAAATCTCGAAAAAACTTGTCGGAAATGTTTAATTAAGCTTCCTGAGCTAATTGACTTTATTTCAAATACTTCTGGCCATTTTGACATAGCGTCTATAATTAAGAGGAAGTTTTGACCATCTAACGGCCCGATGAGGTCAGTATGAACGCGTTGCCATGGTCGAGTCGGCCAAGTCCATGGGTTTAACGTTACCGCCGGCGGATTATCTCTCTCTTGGATGCACTCGTGGCACGCACGCACTTCTCTTTCTATGTCCGCGTCAATACCCGGCCACCAGAAAAACGACCTAGCAATTGATTTCATTTTTACGATTCCCAAATGAGTGAGGTGCATTTCTTTTAAGATGAATTCTTGATACTTCTTAGGAATTATTACCCTATATCCCCACATTAAACAATCTTGCTCCATTGTGAGCTCGTATTTCCGTGTTTCAAATGCTCGCAGTTCTTGTTTTGTTTTAGCCTCTGTTGACCAACCCGTTCGAACGTATCTCACAACTTGTGATAATAATTGATCTGTCCTAGTCTCGCGCGAAATAGATTTCCAGTCAATACAAACAGGACCCTCGTTTACACAATCTATAAGTGTGAATTCTGCTTTTGGAGTCTTTGTTTCTTTTTCCGGTAGCGGAAGTCGAGAGAGACCGTCTGCGACGTTTTCGCTTGACTTTACATACTCGATTTTATATTGGAACGCGCTAAGGAAGGTCGCATATCGCTGCAGCCGCCTTGCTGCCATTATTGGTATTCCTTTCCCCGGACCGAATATACGCACCAGTGGTTGATGGTCGGTTCGTAGTGTGAATTCAGTGCCGTAAATATAATCGTAAAATTTGGTTATTCCGAAAATAATCGCTCTTGCCTCTTTGTCGATGATGGCATAATTTCGCTCGCTTTTTGAAAGGGTTTTTGACGCGTATGCTATAGGTTTATCTCCCTCTGGCGTTCTGTGAGAAAGAATAGCGGATATTCCGCAGTCTGACGCGTCGCATGTAAGAATGAGGGGTTTATGCGGATCGTAATTTACTAACACGTCTGCCGATAACAACGCCTCTTTCGCTGCTTCGAACGCCAGTTTACATTTTTTTGACCAATCCCAATTTTCTTTTTGTAAACATTGATAAAGTGGATTTAGTTTGGTTGCTCGATCCTTAATGAATTTTTCATAATGATTCAACATCCCTAAGAATGCCCGTAAATCTTTAATATTTTTCGGCTCTGGTATTTTTTGAATGGCCGCCACTCTATCTTTTAACGTGTATACTCCGTGCTCATCAATTTCGAAGCCTAAGAACCTTATTTTTTTCTCTAAGAAAACGAATTTCTCTTTTTTTATTTTTAGACCGCAGTCTTGTATAATCTTAAAAACTTCCTCAGTTGTGCGCACGTTTTCTTCTATTGTTTTCCCTTTGATTACTATATTGTCGAAGAAAACGTTTACGTTTGCGACATTTCGTAAAATTCGTTCCATATTTTGTTGGAAATACCCTGGGGCAGACGCTACTCCGAAAGGCAGTTTTGTAGGTTGAAATAACCCCTTGTGTGTGCTAAGTGTTAGAATTTTCCTGCTGTTTACTTCGAGAGGAATTTGCGTATACGCTTCTCTAAGGTCTATCTCTGTGAAAAATTTCCCCCCCTGTAGGTTACTAATCAGGTGATCTCGATTAGGAATCGGATGTCCATTTGAAATTATTTGGGGATTAACCGTGACCTTGTAATCCGCGCACAACCGAAGGCTCCCGTCTGGCTTCGTTACCGGTACTACAGGCGTTCCCCACTCTGAATTTTCAACTGGCGTTAAAACTCCGGCTGCTACGAGTCTATCTAATTCTTTATCGAGCTTGCCTTTCAATGCGTATGGAACGGTTCTTGGTTTGCAATATTTTGGTTTCGCACCAACCTCAAGCTTTAATTCGAAAGTCCCCTTGGTGAATGTACCAAGACCTTGTGAGAAGAGATTTGCATGTTTTTCTATGAGCTCCTGTTTGAGTAACTTAATTTTTTCCTTTTCATTTTTTATGTTGTGAATTTTTGAGTTGATTATCGTTTTTTCCCGCGATTGTACGATTTCTAGCGGCCAGATTCCTAATTTTCTAACCATTCGCGACCGATAAGCGGTGCACCTGTTTCGCCCATAGTGTATAGATCTCCCTCAGACGTTATTTTATCATATTGCATCTTAACGTTTTCAATTACGCCAATCGGGCGTTTCTCTGCGCCATCGTAAAATCGTATATTAATATTTGATTTGGATATCTTTTTGCTTTTAAAGTAACGATCGTAGTCTCCTTGACTAATGAGAGAAATTCCTGCTCCTCCGTCTATTTCCATTTTAATTACTTGATTCTCGATTTTTATCGGTAAATATTGCGGCTCTACCGTTACCAAATTACAGTCATAATTATTAACGTTCATAGAAAATAAGTCTCTATACCACTCGCAGTCTTCCTCGTCGTCGTTGTTGGAGTCGTTGCTGTCTTGTTGTAGATTGCCCACCGACGTACGCTGCTTGCTTTTCTTCTTCTTCTTACACACTTGTTCGAGGTGTCCTTGCTGGCCACACGCGTCGCACGTTTTTTTTTTGTGCCAGCATTCGCTCGCCCAGTGATTCGGGCGTCCACAGCAGAAACACGAGATGTCTTCCCCGCCGCCCCTTGGTCGGCGCTGATGAGATTGTTGTTGAGATCCGCGAGCCGAGCCCCGTTTATTCGGTGTTCCTCGTTGCGAGTTTGTCTTGGGCCCCGGATTCCGCGTCTGTGTGCGTTGTTTCCCCATGTATTGTACACTCGCGTTGTCAACATCTTCGTGTTAATCATCGGCGTTCGATGTGACCGTGTTTACGGCTTTCTTCGCTTCTTCTACAGCGGACGCTTCCTTCAATGCGAGATCCAATGTTAAGTTCTCTATTTTAAATAACGCTTTCCTGGCTTCATCGTCTGATAACCCCGTGATTAGTTGGTCCTTTATTGAATCATCTGCATCGTTGAAGTTGCATTTGATTGCTAACTCCCTGAGGGCCGCAATATATTGTGGGACACTTTCATCCTTCCCTTGCATGCGGCACCGGAACTGTGAGCGTAGCACCGTCACGTTGACTTTAGGTTTCAAATAATCCGTTGTTTTTTTAATTATTTCCTCGAAGGGAACGTCACCGGGTTTGTTTGGAGCACATATTTTTTTAATGACCGCGTATGTTTTAGCACTCACTTTGGTGAGGAAAATGGCTCTTTTCTTGACAGCGTCGGTCACATTGTTAGCAATAAAGTAGAACTCCATGCGCTCTACGAACTGCTCCCAATCGTCTTTCTCCCAATCATAGTCCACTGAAGCCCGATATTCCATGGTCGCAATTTGATTACCAGTCTGTTCTCCCTGGTCGTTGACGGCGTTGTCTGTGACTTGCACCGATCTACCACTTTCTTCTACGACGAGCTTTCTCAGCTGCTTGCGAAGGCTATCCAGGTTATTTGACTCGTCGGCGTTCTGTTCTCTGCGCTTCAATTCCTCCACCACTTGAGCTTTACTCAAGTCGTAAATCCACGATAACTTTTCCTTCTTATCAACACCGCTCATGGCCAAATTTTATTTGCGTAATCCATTATTTTCCTCGTCGCCACTTGGAGTAAAGGTAGGGGAGCAAGATAAGTGGGCAGACGTGAAGAACAAGAATGTTTATTCCGTGCGAACAGCTAGCGGGCTAGCTCGCTACTGACGACGGTGTGTTTACTATTGTATATATATATAGTACAGTATTTTGGTCGCCGAGTAAAATATAACATATACTACAGTTTGAAACCGGGGTATTTATAGGAAATATGGTCGATCATGTCCAAGATGCGGTTTGAGGCACAACCTACTAAGCTTCCCATGATAAATTTCGAAAAACTTTCAGAGCAAAATGTGAAAAGACAAAAACGGCATGGGGAATCACTTTCGAACAGTGTGCGTGCAATATTCTGCGGTCCGGCCAATTGTGGTAAAACTAATGCGGTGCTCACACTTATAACCCACCCCAATGGACTTAGATTTGAAAATATCTATATCTACTCAAAATCCCTTAACCAACCGAAGTACCAATTGCTGAAGCAATTGTTGGACAACGTTGAGAATATGGAGTATTTTCCTTATACCGAGCGTGAGCAAGTGATTACACCGGACGAAGCACGACCCAACTCGATAATCGTTTTTGATGATGTAGCGTGCGAGAAGCAGGACAATATTAGAGCCTACTTCTGCATGGGCAGGCATCACGATGTTGATTGTTCCTATCTCTGTCGGACGTACGCGCGTATTCCTGAACATCTCGTGCGTGACAACGTAAACTTACTCGTGTTATTCAAACAAGACGATATGAACCTGAGACACGTATACAACGACCATGTGAACACCGGTATGTCTTACATACAGTTTGAAGATGTGTGCTTCGCATGCTGGAACGGTGATAAGTACGGGTTTCTTGTGATCGACAGAGACAGCGAGCCCAACCATGGACGTTATAGGAAGGGATTTGATTTTTTCAGTAGCCTGGAAAAGTAATAAAAATCTTGCGTTTTCAAGCGAGAGACACAGTAGCGTTGCAGACTCAGTTGCGTCAACATGCAGAGCTCTAAACTTCCCGAGCAAAAAGAAGTCCTACATCAGATTGCTCAAGCGAGTGCTGCGATCCGTCGAAAACACAGATTGCTCAAGTCGGGCAAGGAATCCACGGCTCGGAAATTGAGCGACGTTTTCAAATCAGTAGTGACTCCGTTGCGAGAACTGGTGAATGTTACAAAAGAGACGAAACCCTCGAAACAAGGAATGGCAGAAATCAAACAAGAAATAAAGCAGATGAAAAATGAAACGAACAATGAAACAGTCTCGGAAATGGATGATTCCTTTGCTTTGGCAGGAGATAAAACAATCGTAGAAACACCTGTTGATGAAACCGAGAATGAGTAATTCGGAATGATGAGAGATGAGACGAGAAAAAGTGAATTCGATAACGTATACGGTGTACGCAACCTCTCAACTGGACTAATGATTGGTGATTCGTTGATGAGTTTTGGGAGTGACCAGATCCGTATTAGGAGTTCGGTTTACCCAGAAACGGAGGGGTTGCTGGAACTTTCGTTCAGAAAGGAGCCCGACAGGTCCAATGTGAGCGACAAAGATCGGGAAAATTATAGAAACATAATCCTCAAAACGAACGCACATAAAAAGTATTACTCATCCGATGGAGCTGTTCGAAGCGATAACAGTTACAAATTGAGAAATGTCATTGCCGAATAGTTGGATTATTCACCATCGCCTCAGCGAAAGGGTAAAGGTCTATTTCCGCAAGCTATGATCACACGACAAGGCGTTGAAACGGAATACGTTTTCTGGGATAATCCAAATGAGTTAGTGGAGCGTCTTCGTCTAGTCCTAGCATCCCAGGCAGCGGGAAATCCGAGTCACAACAACGAAATAATGTCCATTATCGAAGAACTACGCGAAGCAGAAATCATTTATTAAGCCGCTCTTATCGCTTTTGCATCCATTTTCGAGATGAGCGTCGATGTGTTCGGACGGCATCTGGATAAAAACACAGCTGCGGGTAATCGCGGCCCTTCCGGTGTCGGATTTCAAATCACTGCGGACGGACATTAAGATCTACGGAATAAAAGACTGTGCAATGTCGCAGAACCTGTTGAGCAAAACAATGCTGTAACTTTGAAAATCTTACGACGAAAATTCAACGTGCTGCAAAAACAAATCGACAATCTCGATCAAATGATCAAAGCTTTGGAGATCAGGACGGGGAAAGCTTTGAATACCTTCTACGCAGATTTCAAAACAGACAGAGACCTGTCGATTCGAAACGCTGAAATCATTTCCAAATTGGACACCAGACTAAGAGCATTGGAATATGAACGAGAAAAAGCTAACGCTGGTGACGGAACTGCATGAGCCCGCCCGCCGGAATTACCAGCGTCGCCGTGTAGACGTGCGCGGCATCGACGAGACCTGGCAGGTGGATCTTGTTGATATGATGTCATACGCAGGACAAATCAAAGGCTACAAGTATATGCTCACAGTCATTGATATCTTTTCAAAGTATGCGTGGGCTGTACCGATAAGGAGCAAGTCCGGGGATGATGTTACAAAGGCCATGGAATCTGTGCTAACTCAAGGACGTGTACCGAAAAAATTACACGTTAATAGAGGAACGGAATTCTACAACTCAAAATTTGAAACTCTTCTGTCACGCTATGGAATCAAACTCTACTCCAAGTACAGTAATTTGAAGGCTTCGATCTGTGAACGGTTTAATCGTAAGCTGAAAAGTAAAATGTGGAAACGGTTCAGTATGCAAGGAAGCTACAAGTGGCTCAACATCTTATCTGATTTAGTATCGGCTTATAACAACACGAAACACCGAACCATAAGAATGAAACCATCGGATGTCACCGTTGCGAACGAAAGGCTGGTATTACGTCAGTCGTACGGAGGGCTTGGAACGAAACCTTTCAAACCGGCAAAGTTCAAAACCGGTGACAAAGTTCGAATCAGCAAATTCCAAAACGTCTTTGAGAAAAGTTACACTCCCAATTGGACGACTGAAATATTCACAATAAGCCAAGTAGCAAATACCAATCCTGTGACGTACAAGCTCAAAGACTACCAAGGTCAACCCATCGCTGGTGGTTTCTACGAACAGGAGCTTCTCAAGTTGCGACATCCGGACATCTATCTGGTGGAGAAGGTGCTTCAGAAGCGGGAAAGAAAGTTTTACGTCAAGTGGCTAGGTTTTGATACTACACACAACAGTTGGCTAAATGAATCTGATATGTAATGTTGAATAAACGAAATTATTTTTCGAGTATTTGTCTTTATTTTTTACATCTTAGAGATACAATTCATACCGATGTTCAGTTCGACTGCAGGTCTTGTAGCCCCACGGCAGAGTATCGGTTGTGTTTCGAAATACGATACGCTTATCGTCGTTCCAGCTCAGTGCTACTTTTTTCTGTTCATTGGTATAGACCTGATGCTTCTGACTCTGTATTAGACTCTGACGTTCGACTGAAATTTCGTGTTCTCAAGCACACTTCAAGTTATCATTGAAGGTTATAGTTTTTAACAGGGATCCTTTGACACCCTTGGCTCGTTTTTCATCCTTATCCTCCCCCATCACTCTGAATGAGTACAACTTCGCTCTCAAGCCAATAAATTCCACCATTATTTTTCTGTTACACTCATATTTCATCAGACCCAGAACTTTTTTGTGAACCAACGGAATTTCGTAGATGTTGTCAGGTGGATAATCGGAGGTATCAAATTTATCCAAGTCCTGTTTGATGCATTCGTAAATGTTGGGGACGGTAATGTGATATATCACACTATCCGTGTCAGTGTACATTAATTTTGCCTGATGCCCAAAACTTCGTTTCAATATACTTGTAGTGAAAATCGTAGATAAAGGTCTTCGCAAGATCTAAAATGGAAGAACCTGCATACAATGGTTTGTTGACTTTGACTGTCGTTCTACGCAATTCAACTATTATCATATCTTTATCAAAGATTGTACAACTGTGGAAATTTGGTTTGGCTATAGTAGCTCTAGCACCGTATTTTCCATCCCATTTCGTGATCAGCCTGACATCTCTATACTTCCTAACATTTTCCATTGTCTTACCGAAAACTGCGTTGTTCATCAGTTTATAGAAGTTTTTTTCGAATTTATTGTTTGATTTTTTGCGTAAGTGTGTATTTAAATCTATGTACTTTTTGAGCCACGGTGTTTGTCTGAACTTTGAAACTCTATATATTCTAGCTAGTTTTAAACTTAATTCTAAGCATTGTTTCAAGACGCGGTAATGAACAACGTAGTTTTGCTTGGAAAGTAGCGTGGTCGTCAATTTCGGCTGCTTACTTTCTAAGATAGGAGGTATGTAGCGTTCCGGACACAGTGATAAATCTTTATGCATTTCATGCAGTTCCTTGGGATATTCCAAATCTACCTGTAATAAGTAGCTAAACTCCGCTTCGTCTGTGATGGCAAAAACATCGAATTGTCTGAAATCTAATATCCATTCGAGAGAACTGCATGGTAGAGCAAAGCTCATAGCCGCGCCGTACAAGTTGTTAACGTCGAAGTACATGAGATAAGACTCTTCGAGCGCTGTATTGAAAGCATCTCTCATGTATCTATTGTTAGCCTTTGCATATCGGTTAGAGCATTGGGACACACCGCCTCGAATACCTTTTTCTATAAACATAAGCATATCTATGTCAGTGAGAAGCTCGAGCTCGATACCGGTACATTTTAACATTGCGTCAAACGAAAGACCGGGCGCTGTAGAATAATGTAACGGGTCCAGGTTGTATGTTGCATAACAATTTTGTCGAAAGTTTTCAAAATCGTCAGCCAACAGAAAAACATCAGTTTGCAAATGTAAGTCTGAATATTCCCCCATCGTTTTTAGGTTAAAAGCTTGCCAAACTTTACACGCGTGTGCGTCATCGTTATCCGAAATATCTTGGTTGTTCAATTTTGAATAACATCTTTCTTTAGGTGGTAACTTTACGTTCTCGAGCTTCTCCCAACCATCCATGTACTCGTACGGAAAAACATCTTTCCTGGTCAATAACTCGAATTTTCAAGAGCTAGTGCAAAATTTACGTGTAATTGATTTTTAATTATCATTCAAATATGTTGCCAATTTTTCGAGACTGCTGGGCATAAAACGGAACGAATCTAGAAATCTAAACTTCATATCTGTCCCTTTACATGTTTTGTGAACGAAATGTACTTTTCTTTGTTCACGGGTAGAAGCTGAATAGTACCCTAAAAAGTTGTGGCCAATGCTCTAATCAAAAAATGCGAATCGTAACCCGACAGATTGTGGAATATCACTGGGAAAGTATGCGAGTTTTGATAATTACGATTACAGCTTTGATGCGCAGGACCACGGTACCTTCCTGTGAAATGACAGTGATCACGGTGTTTCGCGTCTTCGCGCGTGAACGGCTTTTCAGAAATATGACATACCTTTGATAAATTAAATTCGTCAATTTGATTGAAGTTCAGCGACTCTATAGGTACAATAGTTCTGAAATACGTTCCTAACGAGTGTGCCAATGTCTCCAACTCGTTCACAAACCATTCGATGCAAGTCTCCCCGCGATTAATTTTGAACTTTGAATTGGAATCGTTAAAGGTGCAATGCAGGTAAAATGCTATACTGTAAGGAATATGATTTTGGTAAATTGTTCTATTTTCTGACACTTGAATGTTAGTAGCTTGCAACAAGCATTCTAGATCCGCGTAAATACAGAACGGAACGGTTTCTTTGTGCCTAAAATTTTTGAATTCCAGAATCTCTTCCTCTTCCTCGGGTAAAACAACTTTGGTGTCGTTTAAACTTATGCAATAAACTCTATGGTTCGCCATACATCTTTCAGATTGGAAGTGCATCAGACATCTACCACACAACCAGATACGAGGATGGTGCTTAGAAATTTGAGAACTTGTCAAGCGTGATAAATTGCGAATCTAAGCAAAATGAAAGATTCTATTTTTTTTCACAATATTCCGTATCAATATCATCGTCATCGTCTGTAATTTCGGTTTCCACTGCCAAGAGATGAATTACGGGTTTATCAGACTTATTCTGACTCAAGTGAATCGGTACTATTTCATTTTTTTCCCCACCATCTTGGTCTACACCATAAACATTGATGGAAAGTCCGTTGAGTTTTTCAAATTTCGAAATAGTATTTTTATCTAGAGACGTGAGAAAGTTTATACTGTCATACCGTAGCACTGAGCTGAAATGTGGATACGAGCTGGTTATGTTGGGATTTCTGTTGTTAGCTGGGTACAGAGCTGCGGTGACCGACTAAAGGAAGCAATACGAGTCGTTGTTTGAGATTTTTACCACAGCCTTTTTATCTCTGATGTGCTTCGGTAACGGGGTGTAGGTATATAGACCACCTCGAAGTGGCGTATACTTGTTAATGTTGACGGCAAGATTGATAATTTCAAGTAACGACCAGCCTGAATCCTTTCCCTGGAAATCTTCCGCCTTTGTTAACAAACGGTTTGTTACATTTTCGATGAACCATTCATTAATATCCGTTGTCTGGAGGATGATTTCGTTTTTCGTATTAAAGAATTTGTTCTCTTCTACTGTGTGATCATCCTTTTTTACTTCGAATTTACAAGCCAGGATGACGTTTACTTTTAGGCTCCCCGTTTTCCGCAAAGCGTTTATCAGTCTTGTCACAGCAAGTAACTTCGCGTCTTCTAGAAACCTCTCCACGTCTTTATGCTTCAAATTGGTGATGGATCCTGTTCGTATTCTTCCCTCGAAAGCAGACTCCAATTCCTCCCAGTGTACGCGATCGCTTCGTCTTTGTTTCCGCGTACCGTCACCCGTTCTCCGAAGCCGTTTGAATTTTTCCGCCAGCGACTTCAAGAGTCCGATCGTTGTGATAATTTTCGTTTTCTCACCTATAGATAAAGCCTTCGGCAGAATTTTGTTTAGAAGCCGGATATTTTGCGTCCCAAATTTAATCCATTTCTGAATCTCCGTTGGCGATGATTTGTTCAACATTTTGTACGCAGATTCCATAATGTTGATCAATTTCAAACATATCGCGGATTCCATCTTTCTTACTTCTCACGTGCTCTTGACAAGTTTAAACATGAATGATCGTTTACTGTGATGGTAATTCTTTTTATAGAGCGAGCTATACGTGTGTCTATTACGCGTGGTGTCGTGTCATTCGGTAAACATGGGAGCCACCATACGATATCACATTTCTCCGTTTGCAAAACATAAACACAAGGGTTCGTTACATTAGAGTCCTGGAGAGGTATTTGGTGGGGAGAAAGAACGTCACGTGGTTGATATCACTTCGGACTTGGGATTTTTGATAAGAATGTCACGCGGTTGATAACGCATCGAACCTTGGACTGGAAAAGAACATCACGTGGTTCACCCCAGCCCTTCTCGGAACTATTAATTGTCGAATGTTACGTGGTTGATATCATACCGGTCCTTGGACCACACAAGCAGTTTACGAGAAAAGAATGTCACGTAATTGATATCGGGTCAACGAAAACAATTCTCGGAACTTCTAATTGCGGAATGTAGGGTGTCAAATATCACACCGCAAGCCGCTGAAAGTTAACCGGAACATTCCTGAGATAGGTACGTGGGGAACAGAAGGGTTTGCGTCTCCGCTAAACCTCGACCGTCGGTAGGGGGGAATAACAGCGAGACCGATGGTGAAGCCGCGTGATTTTGACCTTCGGTCGATGAAACAGTCGGTAAAGCAGCAAAATTTTGACCCTCGGCTGATAACACTGTCGGTAAGGTTGAACCTTCGGTCGATAAATAGGTAGCGCCATTTTGATCGACGGTCGGTACAGTAGACTGTGACGTCATCGCGGAGAAGGGTTTGAGTCTGGGGAAAAATGTCGGTAAGTGTCGGTAACAGGAATCTATACGCAGAATGCCCCTTGTATTACTTCTGTAATGAATCCAATTCGATTCAGTATTCATTCCGTATTTGGATATTATCAATCTAAACAACCTGGAAAAGTTAACAGAAAATATGTTTATTCTGTTTGAATAATATCGTCCGATTACATTATACTTACTACAGGGAAATCGCGGTCTTATCGTTAGCATCTAGTGACCGAAATTTGATAGTATATCTACATTGGAATATGGTATATTCTAAGGCTTTATAATGCAAAATGAGGGCATTAGCGCAAGGTATAGACGTTATTAGGAGTAGTAATGGTCAATCACGAAAAATGGTAAACTTGAAAGCCATGGTCACCAATGACGGTAATATCGTGAATGTCGTGAAGAGACAAAAATATGTGATTACTCTGGGCGATAAGAACATGTTTGCTTAGCGTTACGCACTGCTAGTGTTTGTTGCTCGAAGTTTTTATCATTTAATTGATTATACTGTGGCAAATTTATGATTTTTGCTTGAGAAAACAAGCTTTTCACAGGTGCAGATTTTGGAAGTGGTGTAATATAGTGCAGAAATAGTTGTGTTACGTAAGAATATTCGTTATCTTTCGGGTAACTTCATACATTTTCAACAAGTAGCGAAATTGAGTTCGTTTCTCGATACAAAAGTAAATAAGTAATGTAATATAATATAAGTAGTTAGGGGTAGTATAATATAGGTAGTACCGGTATTATATGTAATCCAATTAAATCACACAATAATGGTAATTTATTGTATCTAAAAATATATTTCGGTAGATGATAAGCATGGCTTCTGTTGATTTTTCTAGATTATTCCATTTAATTACATGAATACAGAATAATTACTAAATAAAGTTGGATTCTGTCGCGATAGGAAGTTGTCACCTTGATTATGTCCGAGGGAAAAGGTTCTACAAAGAAATGTTGCACACGTCATGCAGATGCGTGAAACGCGAACAGAAAATAGATATTATTTCAAAATACGCACAGAGTGACGCTGAACGATACACAACGTTGTGACGTACTCTCGGAGACTGCCACTGAGGACAGCTGATCCGCTAATCCTCATGACACACACGTGCGGTCGCGGAAGGGTACGCAAATCGCAACATCCTTTCATGAGCGCTAGAGCTCACACTTCGCACTCATGCCAAGCACAACAAATAAACGCAAAACCCAAAAGTGGTTTTGAAATGAATACTTCAGCGAGCTGGATTCATAATTCATTCATTTTGGAATGAATACTGAGTCAAGGTGAATTTGAAATTGGCTTTGGAATGAATGCTAAACCAAGTTGAGTTTATTATTGACTTTCGCACTGAATACTGAAACCTGTGGAATTTACTACTCATTTTCGGAAGCAATATTGAATCCAACAGGATCGATTATTCATCAATAGATGTAATTTTGAATAAGTTTTTTTATTCCTAATGAATAAAAAAAAATTCAAATACCCCCAACCCTGCTGATTTTATTGTGCACACAGTGAGTTCCTGATGTGATTCACCGGGAGAGCGAGGAGTAGCAAAAATCCACGACACAAACTGGCACCCAACGTGGGGCCGTCGAGAAATTTCCGTTGCAAATTTTCGAATTTGATAGTGGCGTCATGGGCTTCAGAAACTTCGAGTTAATAACGGCTGGCGGAGAGTCTAGTGAAAATTTCGATACCACCTCTACAAGCGTGAACGGGTAGGGTGACGAGATTACAGGAATTGCGAGATTTAGTAACTTAATACCTTGAGGAGGCTCGTGAGAGGCAGATGCGAAATTATAACCGCGGTCACCGTGACGTTTGCTTTGAAGTCGATAATTAACTACAGAAGAGAAATAGAGTTTTGTCGTCTGTAGCGGCGAAGTTGGCTCCGAAGTTCGCAGGCTCATTTCGCCTTACAACGATTATTTCTCCAGTTGTATATGAAATCGAGAATACCGAAGGAAAAAATCTGAGTGGGCAATTGGGGTAAAGCGCTTCTAGATTTATTTCCAATATTCACTACCAGAGGGCGTGACCCGTCTACTATCTCGGCACTTCTACAGGACAGAGGGGCGGCGGGACGGGAGCGAGAATGTGACAGTTGAAAATAATGGTAGCGTGCTTTGAACAAATGTTTTTACCAATTATAATAATATTTATTCGTCACTTCATTTATTTAGTATATTTACAATCCTTACGTGAAATTCACGGTGAGTCATATTTGGTAAATATCGTGGTGGGGGAAGTGCCACCTCATTTTCAAATTGACTTTTACCAATTTCTTCACCACACCGCTAATTGTACTGTACTCGACGATGCAATCACTCATGATCACGACCCTGATGGTGGTAGACCACTCTTGATGAAACGCCGCGAAACTTGAAATTCCCCCATCAATATCAGATTCGCGTGAATCAATCTTGGCAAGAGGCTGGTGTGGTAGCTTGGTTAGCTTTTGTCGATCGTAAACACAGGCCACTGCAGTAGGGTCTCAGGTATAATCCCTTGCCCCACACATTCGTTTCCATTGTTTTATCATGCCGTTGGGCCTCGATCAAGTTCGCACCCACGCCTGAGATATACTCGCGACACCACCCGCTAGAGCTCCAGTAGCGCTTAGATCTATCAGCTTGAATTGGACTGGGATACAACTCGAGCCGCATGCGATTCCTCCTGTATTCGACGCGCAGCCATTCTTACGTTTTCCCATCAGACGCTACCCGCTTGCTTTCTTTTTGTCGTTCAATTCCTTCATCCAGCAGAAAGTAGCAGGCTCAAATCAGCAACCATAACAAAAGTGCTAGAGAGATTCGACAAAAGCAAACAAGCTCAAATACGAACTATAACAATATATGAAGAATTAGAAATGTTAGGTGTTTCGGTCAATATTTTAGCCACTAATAATTTTATTAAAGACGTTTCGGTCCTGCGGCCTCAGTTTCCGTGGGAAAGAAATACTGAAAACAAATTAAAATCAAGCTAGAATATCTGGTAATGTGTATAAAACGACTGCAAAAACCTTATGTGGAAACTCACCACGAGGTTCAGCCTGGGTTAAGGTTCGCAGAGTCAGATCCTTCCCATGTGGGCGAAATAATTATTGACTTGAAATATTGTTGCATTTTCTCAAAAGGCTTTCCTCGAGCAATCTTTTGCTACGAATCATGGACATAAATCACTTGGGCAAGAGCCTACGGATAAGATTTCACCTCGATACCGATCGCCACTGCACTTCGGTAATCGATCAAGTATGTTCTACGTTCTCTATTTCGCCGATGGGAAGTGGACGTGTTTAGGGTCAGACGCGATTGATGACCATTTTTTCCTCAAAAGCTGCTGTTGCAGAACGTGGAAAACCCTCATCTCCCCAAAATTCTTACGATCCATCCGTATAAGGTTGGCGCATCCAACACAAGCTCATCAGTCTTACGCAGCACGTGAAAGTTAAAAATTTTGAATATCATGGTAACCAACGTCAAAGTCATGGCTGCCGAAGCATACATGGAACTCGTCGAGTAGATAGAGGAGACGCGCAATTTGCTGAGCAAGCAGACTCCTGAAGGAGGGGATCACGACATCGTGAACTATTGGATCGGTATTGGAATAGCAAATATCATACTTCTGCGAGACATTCTCCAACCACCGAGAGAAGTGTGAGTGTGAAACAACAAATCCAATAGAAGATCTCCCTCATACAATCCTGGGTGGCAAAGATCCAACAGTAACAGTGGCAGCACGGCGTGGTGACAGGCAGTAATATAGACAGTCCTGCGGGCGTCATTGTTGATAAAAAACAGACATAACATTTGGGAGTTGGAAATATGGTCGGAATGTAGTAAGTAAACCCCTCTACAGGGTGACACAGTCGGTTTACTTTCAAGATTTTTATCACGACAAATTGCTCTATTGCTTGGTCTACATAAACAGAATTCGTTTTACACAAATCACACCAATTATGCGCAGGACTGCAATATTCACCTGTAAAGTGACAGTAATCATGGCAGTCTTTCTCCTCGGGGGTAAGCGGGTTTTGGCAAACATAGTAATTGGGGGCACACATGTGACGATCGTGTTGCACTTGGGTAAGAGACTTCATCTTAATTATATTTTTGAATCGTGATTCTACTTCAATCGATGAATTTTTTCAACTCTTGCACGAACCAATCTACGCAATCAGCACCGTGTTCACCGTAAGACTCCGATAAGGTCTTATCGTACGCGCACTATGTGTATTATGCCTCCCTGTGCAGAATATGCTTTGAAATTTCATGTTTTACAGTTGTGAAATTCGTATACAGGTTCGGGCATTGATATACATTAAACATCAGTATGAATAACAAACGGGACGGTGCCTTTGTTTTTATAATTTTTGAACTGCAAATTTAAATCCTTAGATTTTGGAAATTCCATGCGCACTTCAACATAATAAATCCCGCCGTTGGTGGACGTAGGTGTGTTTTACGGCGAAGTGGCATGGGCATAAAAACATGAAAACAGTTTGCCTTCATCATGACATAATTGTTTGCTCACCAATCGTAAAAAAATTTTTCATTCAAGCAAAGTGGTATCTTGGTGTGGACTCGCGGGTAATTTCATGCTCGGGACAATCATTACACAGGCACACAAAAAAAAATGGAATTGAATGTTAACATGCTTATAAAGACGCATTCTACACCTCGAAAACGTGAGGATGCAAAATTCTCAAACCGCCCAAGCGATCAGAAAAGTGGAGCGTCTTCTTACTTTTTCCAAATTTGGAAAAAAATCTCACAGATTAGTTACCATCCACAGAAATTGGCTAAATTTTGACAGCTGCACTAAATGTATCGAACTATCCGGTATATTGCCACTCGGCGGTCATGAAACACATATTTTGAGCCCAGTCTCATGAGATTTGATGGTGAAATGACGAAATGGCAGCTGATCTGGTTTTCGATTATGGAGAACACCGAAATTTCATTTTGGCGACATTTGTAACCGACATTACACGCATGCCGGCTTTACATTCTCGATGCCCTCTGCCCCTACTCATTAGTTTTATTTCAGTTTTCGTTTAAATTTATTTATATCTCATATTTTTGAGTCTCCGTATGCATTGTATGCATACGGCTTTCTTTATCACTTTTTACGGCTCTGGGAAATAACCACCCCCAGCTTATAATAATCTTACTCATTAAATAATGTTACGGGATAATCCTTACCTAAACAGAATAGAATATACAAACTCTCTAAGAGTAACCAGATGACCGGAAATCGCTTCTCGATATTTCCAGGTATGCAGAATCTGGCACGCACGTGCAACGGATTAAAATCCATATAGCCATCTTTGAAGTGTCTGTTTGGACAGGGTCATCCCGAACATACAGTAGAATAATTTTTATCATGTACCAAAACAAGCACGGCAATTCCCACCCGCACTCATGAAAGAGGCGGGATTAGTTAAGATAGTTTTGCATGCTACACCGTACCCAAAGGGCGAGGGTAGTTAATGGCGAATGGGAAACTCAAAATCTTATCAATACTTCCTTATTGGGCAGCTCTCTCAAAGATGCTGGGAACCAATCAGGAAGTAGTTTCTCTCAATTCTCAATTTTTCTGAACAGTCAGTCGTGGGATAGTCGTCAAGCAGTTGTTACCGTTTCGTCAAGTAGTTGTTACACAGACGTCAAACAGTCGTTACATTTTTTCGTCAAGCAGTCGTTACATAGTTGTCAGCCAGTCTTCATCAAGAAGAAGCAGCTCTCAGTTTTTTCAAGACATTCATTGCTCATTGTTTATTCGCAATTCTCATTTTCTCAAGTCTCATTCTCAGGCTTCATTTTCTAATATATCTTCTCAGTTATTGACAGTCTTCGACCAGAAATCGTTTTCTCAGTTTTAGGCAGATCAATCAGACCAGAGAATCTGTTAGAAATTCAAAAGGTCTTTTATTTTATTTGATTTAACAAACTAAAGCGCTAAAAGGGAATTCCGTGACTTTACATTTAAACCTTCTATCTTTTATAATTAAAATCATTATAAGAATTTTCTTTAAACTTAATTTGAATAAACAAATACTCGTGTGTTAAACCTTAATTGAATAAACAAATATTCGTGTGTTAAACTTACATCGCGAGTTGAACAATTAATTACCTTTAACGCCTAATATAAGTTAAGCGATCAGTAACTTTAACCAATCTCACCACCGGCCGAACACGCAGAGCCGCCCACATAGCCCGAATCAACGGTCACCAGCAAAAGGTAAGTGACCATTTTATTATCAAAGTCGGTTCAACCAAGAGGGAAAACGACATCAAAATTCAAATAATTCACCATCCGGGAGAACTAATCCGAGCCAAGCGTTATATTTTTGGGAGTGGTTTGGTCATCAGCCAACCCAGCCCATAACACCGGTAATGTATGCGTGTAATGTCGGTAAAAACTTACCCGTATGTGTAAAAGGTCGGTAACAAGTGTCGCCAAAATGAAATTTCGGTGTTTTCCATAATCGAAAACCAGATCAGCTGCCATTTCGTCATTTCACCATCAAATCTCATGGGACTGGGCTCAAAATATGTGTTTCATCACCGCTAACTGGCATTATACCGGACAGTTCGATCCATTTAGTGCAGCTGTGAAAGTTTAGCCAATTTTTGTGGGTGGTAACTAATCTGTAAGATTTTTTTCCAAATTCAGAAAAAGTAAGAAAACGCTCCACTTTTTGTCAAAATCAGGCAGTAACTGCCCAAGTTTCACTCTGATCGCTTGAACGGTATAGGAATTTGGCATCCCCGCGTTTTCGATGTGTACAACGCGTCTTTATAAGCACCTTAATCGACGAAACGATGGTAATCCTATGTATATTTTGTTCGCTGCATCCGGATTTGGTGCTGGTCAAAATGTATCACGTCAGGTTCATGGGCATTTTAAAGTTAAATGGCGCAACAAATACGGGAGTAGGAGATAAAAGTGTACCTTCATGTTTTTAGGGTCACTGAATCCGAATCCAGGGAGTAGTTATACACTGCCGGTTTTGGCCCGATTAGTGTTAGTGCGTGTGCGTGTGAGTTTTGTTAGTATTAGCGTGTCTGTGTGTCAACTCCCGCTGTACCAACCGAAAGTCAAACATCCAGCTCTACATGTGAGTACAAAGTCCTGTGCGTTATCAACTACGTGACATTCTAATCAAAAGAACCGTTCAGTTCCCAAAGTCCGGTTTGAGATCAACCACGTGGCATTCCAAAATTATTAGTTCCGAGAATTGTTTTTCGCCAAACCGGATGCGGGGGTGAACCTCGTGACATGCCGTTCCCATGATATCAAACCACGTGACGTTCTTTATGTGAGTTCAAAGTCAAGTGTATTATCAACCACGTGACATTCTGATCAAAAGTCCAAAGTCCGATGTGATATCAACCACGTGACGTTCTGTTTCCCCACTATTGGAAATTGATCCAGTTAACAATACGATGTGCGGGATGCGAGGGAAACATAAATCAAGAGAGCAAAATAGGAGAAACGTCTGTTCTGTTTATTTCACCGGACGAGACTGGGGGTCTCTTGCCTACGTGCGATACAAGTGTATTGTTTTGTGTGCATTGGTGTTTGTGTTTGTGCTCTATGTGTTAATGTATGTGTGCGTGAGTTTGGTCGTCGTCGATACATATATTTCAATACCCACCAAATGCGTGTGGCGAGGACGTTATAAAAGCCACAACCTGGAATTTCATCGTCGGCCTAAAGCTGTGCTTCCTGGAGACTTTGATCAACTGCACAGTAAGAATCAAAATGATGGATTTGGCAAAACTTAACGTGGTTGCACGGATGAAGACGTCTCTTCCTTTGAAGAAACTTGCGGACCTGGAAGCCTACTTTAATTACCGTGTCAGTGGAATCCACCAAGTTAAGTCGAAATTTGGAGACAAAGTCGTCATAGACTTGTGAAATTCATTCACGGTCTTCCTACCCAATCGATTGACGGAAATTGTTCAAGAAGACGAAAAGCTGCTGCAGCAGATGGTGTCAGCCGCCAACGATTCTCGATTACACCGATATCGATATCTTGGTGGGCAGTAGAACCGACTTGAATTCGTGTACATGTGATTTCAATATCACAGTAAAAATTTTGTACCTCGTACGTCGAATATTCAATAGAAAGGATCAAAATTGTTCGTATTTTTTTACTTAACATTAAACCATCTTGTTCACGCTTATCCCGACATGTATCTGTAATTGATAATCAACTCAGGTTCTGTTTTTTTGAATCAACTTCAAATTGCGTTTTTAAATCTAAGAAACTACTGCTCTGAACATCACTAAGAAAAAAAAGATGAAGATTGTCAAACAAAAAAATTGTATTTCAATCTTGTTACTGTAACGTGAGGTGAGCGGTCTTTATCAAGGATAGAATGCACGGCTGATCAACAGCTGAAGTAGTTGTATACTAGTCAGAGCCTCGTATCTACGGTGTTGGGTGACTATCGTTCAAGTACAGCTCGGTCAAAGATGGGAACCAAGGTCGAAGGATATATAGGTTTGGTATTAAGATTTTGACTCTGGCCATAATCTATTCCATCTGGGAAAATGAGTAAAAGACTTGGTGACAAAAAAAATATATATATATATATATATATATATATATATATATATATATATATATATATTGTGACGTGGTATTTTATACCCCGTCATATGGTATTTGAATATCGCACTCCTTATCTTCAGAATGTCGTAAAAAGTAACGAAAACACGTCTGAAGCCAATACTCCAAAAAGAACGACTAATTAATTTCTAAGTGAGACTTATCTATTAAGCTAATTCCTATCTTTTTTTATCTTTGTATCGCACTACGAGAACTATCTTCAACGACACCGCTTCGAGGGAACTAAATATCGCGAAGCAGAGGTCACGTACCGGGTCAACAGCCAACTATCGTCAACTGCAACAAATCGGATACCGCCAAGTCAACTTCAGATGGATGCCTACCTAGATTGCGTACAGGGTCGCGCGTGAAGCACAACGAAGACCTCCGATCATTCAGACTTATCGGCCAGGAGCCGAACCATCGCTACAACGCCACTGCCGCATGGATGCATCGTAGACGGCGTACAGGACTGTGCGTCAAAAACACAATCAAGCCTCCCGTCGCGGTACTTATCAGCCTGGAGCTGAACCAGCATACCTACTGTTCCGCCTACTATACCGCAGAATCGTAGCTGTCTACAAACCTACGATTATCGAAGGACTGCATCGTGAGGACAAGCCCGAGAAACAGTGGTGGACCACGCCGGACTGATAGTCTTAAGGATGGGAACCCTGCGTGTAAATCATCACCATCAGGAAGGCTCGCTGCAACAGTGCCGTAGAGCCCACACCGAGTTGCAGTACCGGAGAGATAGTCAGCGCGGGGAGTACTAGCACTGCATAAGTTGACGACGGATCAATCACGAATTCTACAAAGTATCGATATCGCAACAGTGTGAGTAGGATCATTCTTCTCGTCGTCGTTCCTAGATCTTCTCGCACATATCGATACCGCAATACCGTGAGGGGTAGACCCTCCCCTCTCACGAGTATCGCAAGCAGCTAACCATAGCCCTCCCACATATCGCTCGACGGATCGATATTTCCGTATATGTCATCGTGGGAGGAGAAGACACCCAGGAATGGACTATCGCCCATCTACTCCTGTTGACCCGTACCACGTGACCCTCTGGCCCAATTATCGATCACCGAACACCGGAAAAGAATCACGTGACGAAATCTCGCCGAAAATCGACCGGGATCGTCAGGATCGCCGCTCGTCTCTACCCATTCTACGTTCAGCCTAGGTTTCGACTAGACGTGTTTTCGCTAACGTTATTCTCGCTATCTTTATATTCATTCGCTAACATTTCAATTCAGTGCCTTGTACCTGCTTCCGACAGTCGCCTATCTACTCTCTACTTTTCTTCTATCTTCTATCTTCGTGAGTGAGGTTTTTTTATCCATTTTGTGAAGCCACGAATTTACTTGCTTTAGATCTTTTTCTCTCTTTTCTTACCTATTATCGATTTTCTTTCTTTTATCTCGCAGTTTGCTCTGCGTGAGCCACGTGGGCTCGTATCGTATTCTCTTCTTATCTCCTATCTTATTTTCTCCCTTATTATCGAATATTGCAAGTAATTTCGCGACTGGTTAGTTTACTATTATTTGTAGTGACTATTATCTATTTCCTCGATTTATCTCGTTTGAATGATTTTCATGATATCACTGAATAGCAACGCCTTACTTATGCTTTCGTAGAATATCTCTGAATACCGTATCTTATTCGAATCTCTGATTTATTGTTCTCAGTAGTGATTGTTAAATCAATTAGCTCATAAAGTCTCTAATTTTGTCTCTTATTTCGTTTCTCGCTATCTAATATCTATTTTCTCTCTGTATCTCTTTTATAATTTCTCAAATATCGTTTCTTTGATTTCTTAATATTTTGCTGATTTGAATATTATCGAATATCTTTCTGATTTAATTATTATCGAATATCTTGGAGGAATTATATCATAAGCGCACTGCGTGCGCGATCTTATATCGCTGCGCGGTATAGCCGTTGTTCTCTTTTGACATTGGAGTATTGTGTCGTACCGAATAACACCTTTTTCACCGCTTTCTTTGGTAATACCACAGTAACGTAGTTTGTCCGTAGATCTCTAGTTTGTAATATATCGCACTATAATATTTTGCTCTCTATCATACCTGTTCGTGACACGTGAAGATATCTATTTCTTGTTTATCGTAATTATAATATTTCGTCGTATCGCATATATCGCAAGCTAGAACCTACGTATTTCTCTAATTTCTCTTGTAATTGCTTTCGTAATTTCTCTTGTAATTTCTATCATACCTGTTTTACATTATTTCGCTATACCTGATTATTTCTGACTTCGCTTCAAGTATCGAATTATCTCACTGACTTGTCATCCTTGCCTTGTCGATTAATTGCAATATCTCTTGTTCTCGATTAATTGTAATATCTCTTGTTTCTCGATTAACTATAATATCTTTTGCTTTTTGACTAACTATAATATCTCTTGCCTTCTCTTGCCAATTGTATTCTCGTATCTTCTATCTATTATCGTGCCTCATTATTGTTACACATTGTTGCGATTATTCTCTATTTCTATGTAATCATATTTTTCTCGCCATACTTTGCTATTTGATTTAAATTGTAACAATTAGTTTAAGAACCCTAGATTGTGCATTGCATGCTAGCCTATTTCTTATCTGCTTTGTAAACTTGCTGATTGTTATACCGAGTAATAGTATCGCGATCACCCCGCTTCATACCGCTAAATCACACGAATAATTGTATCGCTACCGTGTTATCTTTGAATTCACTTTCTCTCTGGCTGTACCTGAATTTCTCTGCTTGTCTTTTCAATACAATTGATACTATTACCATTTTCGTTAATATTGTGTTTTAGCGAATTGGATACAACCCATCCCCTCTACCGTTATTTTTACCTGCTGAGTGAGCTGTGCAAAACCGTCGTAGAATCTGATCTATTTAATTGTATCGTCTTCTCTAATTATCGTATCTCTGACGCTACTGCGTCTGGCGCCCAACACTTATCTCTTTTTCTAATTATCGTTTTATTCAGTGATTAGGTCAGTAACTGCGCCGTCGGGTAGCGTGATCATCCCTTCCTCGGAATTATCTCTATTTTCCTTTTAAATAATAATCACGTTGCAATATAAATATATAAACAAATATATATGTATATATATATATATATAAACAATAAATACATACTGTGACGAGGTTTTTCGCCGCTCTTGGTCACCCGGAAAAGTTCCCAAGAGTTAACCTGGTGCACAATGATTCGGCAACCCGCGATGCAATCTACAGCTTACAAAAGCTATCGCGAAATTTTGTTGGGCGCCTGGCGTGATAAACACGCCTCGAATCTTTACCTTCGCAATTCCTCGGCTGTCCTTCTCTATGCCAGGTAGCTCAGTACCGCGGAGAGGGGGTGGGTAGTTTTGCGGAGAGAAAGAACGGACACTCGACACGATACAGAATTTAACAAAATAAAATAAAATAATATATTCAAAAAAAAAACCGAAGCGATACAAAACAAAAGGAAAAAGAAACAGATACTCAATTCGCCTCCCACGATTCCACAAACAAAATAGAAAGAAAATCAAATCTTAACTAGACCTTAAATCTACGTGCGCTAGTCGCGTTACTCGTCTCAACGAGATCAACAAAACAAAAATCAAAATACAGAAAATCGACAACGATACGAACACGCTACTCGTGATCGTCCTTCCCGTAATTATAAATATCGGCGCTATTCGCCAAACCCAAACAGAATTATCGCGCTAATCGCAAAACATACCCTACAAGTACTCGACAGTAATTCTTACTTAACAACTTGAATCGAAGCGATTAATCGCGACGCATCCGAAACTTCACTATCTTCCGAAACAAATCAAACAAGGAAACTAGAAATAATAACCCAGCCAAACAGAGCGCTCACACTTAGCGATACGCGACCTACACGAGAGGCGACACTTTCCTAACACGCGAACGCGACTTGACCCTGTGCAGCGGAATTTGGGCTGCTAGCAAACAACGAAACGAATGACTCTACTCAACATGTACAATAGCCAAAATTGACTCGATACGTTATCGCAAAAAAAAAATCAAGCTCCGGCCATCAACCAAGGAAATCGGCAAACGAATTTCGAGTATTGTTTGACGCAATTCAACATGGCCAACCGTTACCCGATGCGCTGACCTAAACCGTTCTCGAAATTTGTCCGCAAAGAAGCAATAGCGCTTACCGCAATGAATCCAGACCAGAAAAATCTCCGTCACGATAAGTGGACAATAGTCCCGTCTTCCGCGAATCCCAAAATTCTAACACCACTAGCTCAACTCTCTCAGTAACCCAAAAAAACTATCGTTACAAAATTTTCTCAGCCTTCGCTAGAGTCAGCACCAGGACGCAAGTGTCCTGCTCCGGCACGCCGAGTCAAAATTTCAAACCGAGGCGTTGTCGTTTCCGAAATTTGACGTATCTTATTGGGTATCGAATTACGCGACTCTTAAATTCTAGCTTATTGCTAACGTCGGTTTCCGCTGTCGCGGCTCGCAGATTGGTCGTTGGACTCTCCGGTGTTCAGTCCTCGTCAGTGGCGTAGAGGCAGCACGATCGTTGGCATGATGGTGTATCGCGAGGAAGGCAGGCTACGGTTCGCTGGCCAACAGCGGGAATCTCGTCCGCCTTGGTTTCCCTCGCGGCAGAGCTCGGCGTTGGCGCTCCCTCCGTAGCCTCGTGTGAGACCCTTCGCTCGCGGTGTATCCTCTGTTGAGGTGTCTCTTTACGGCCGGTTCCACACTCTCGAATTCGTCGTCTATCTCCCTGGTTGGTGTCGCAAATACTCAAAACAAAATTAAACAAAAAGACCCTGTAATACTCCATTCGCTAGCCTGTAAAGGGTCCCCTCTCAGTGTTTCGGATGCGTGACCCTTGTCCTGGCGCTCTTTACGAATTAGATAATCATTCTTGTCGCGAAATCCCTTGTTAAAGTTCCACCTAAGGTTCGGGGAGCCACTTGTAACGAGCATCAGAAAAAAATGCCACGTTACAATACATACATATATATGTAATTTTTCTTATTTACTCATCAAAAATAAAACGGATTATACCAAAACTTGATTAAAAGTAATATTTACTTGATATCATTATTGTATTTACTCAATATATGCTATAATACTTAATATAATTATTTTACAGAACGATCTTATCTAAATATACATCTGCAGCTTCGTCATAAGTTAAGTGTATGAGCGTGTCCCTGAACGCAAAGAACGCTTGTACGCATTGGACGATACCGTCCAACCGCGCCACCAGATCCACCAATTCGTCTATCTCTGCGGAGGACGACCGGTTTTGAATTACATCCTGAATCCGCTGTCTCCGCAGATTCGGCAGATCTGGATCCTGTGGCATATGGGCAGCATTTGACTGCCTCTGTGCGTCTGGCACCATAGTCTGAAAAAGAAATTCGGAATTGGTTTCATTTGGTGAAATATGAGTACGCTCGAGCAAGAGAAAGCGACATCGTGAACAGAATGGAAAAAGCTTTCATGTTTCATAAGTACATAAAATTTTTTTTTTTTTTTTAACTGAAAATATTTCAGAAAAGTCGAATGTTTTTTTTCTCTTCACTACAGTGACTTGGATAAGTGTCTAACAAACACGATAAATGAACAGATTCAGAAATGTTGAAGGTAACAATAGTGGAATTCAATTACTTACCGCTTCTGTTCCGTTTACTGACGCGCAATACTCCGCTTAGCACATGAACCACTGTCAGGTTTGACTGTCAATGAACTGACCCTGGACCCGCACTCTTATATAATGATCCCTCGTGTTTATGTTTTGCAAATGAAAAAATGCGATATCGCAGGGTGGTCCTCATATTCACCAAATGCCGGTATCTCGCTTTAGGTGATAGACCTAGCACATGAAGCTCTACGCGCACAGACACACGTACAGTTCACCCTATAAAATAGATTACCATCACAGCAAACAATCACTAAAGTTTCAACTCGTTGAGCACAAGTGAAAACCAAAAAAAATGGAACCCGCTGAATGTTTGAAGTTGATTAACGTCATGGAATCTGCTTACAAAATCTTGGGGAAATCATTGCTAACAACAGAAATTCAGGAATGGATGAAATTTGGGACGCAAAATATCCGGCTTCTTAACAAAATCCTACAAAAGGTTTCAACCATTGGTGAAAAAACAAGAATTATCACAACGATCGGACTTTTGAAATCACTAGCGGGAAAATTCGAACGTCTTCAGAGAACGGGTGACGGTACGCGCAAGCAAAGAACAAGCAAATCTGCTTTTGCGGGAAGAATTCGAACCGGTTCCATTGTCATTTTGAAACATAAAGACGTGGAGAGATTTCTAGAAGGCGCAAAGGTACTTGCTGCGAGAAGACTAAAAAACGCTTTGCAGAAAGCCAGGAGCCTGAAAGCCAACGCAATCCTGGCTTGTAAATTTAAAATAAGAAAAGAGGATCAAATGATGGAAGAGATCAAATTTTTTGATACGAGAAACAAAATCATCCTCCAGACCACGAATATTAACAAATGTTTCATGGAAAACGTGATAGAGCGTGTATTAACGAAAGTTGAAGATTTCCACGAAAAAGAATTCAGGCTGGTCGTTAATCGAAATTATAAATCTCACGGTTAACATGAACAATTATACGCCACTACGGGGTGGTCTGTATACCTACACCCCATTACCAAAGGATATCAGAGATAAGAAGGCTGTGGTCAACATCCAAAACAACGACTCTTATTGCTTTCTTTGGTCGGTCACCGCAGCTCTGTTCCCAGCCATCAGGCACGCTACAGAAACCAGAGTGTACCCACATTTCAGCTCAGTGCTGCGGTATGATGGTATGAAGTTTCCCATGTCTCCGGATAAGAAAACCATTTAGAAATTCGAAAAACTTAACGAACTTTTCATCAATGTTTATGGTATAGACCAAGATGGTGAAAAAAAAGGAAATAGTACCGATTCACTTGAGTCAGAATAAATCTGCTAAACCTGTAATTCATCTTTTAGTGGTAGAAACTGGAATGACCAACGATGACATTGATGATAATGATGTTGATATGGAATATTGTAAACAACATAGAATCTATCATTTTGCGTGGATTCGGAATTTATCGTGATTGACAAGCTCTCAAATTCCAAAACGTGCACATCATATTTGGTTATGTGATAAATGTCGGACACGTTTCGACTCTGAAAGATGTTTAACAAAGCATAGAATCGATTGCTCGAATTTAAACGAGACCAAAGTTGTTTTACTGGAGGAAGTGGAAAAGATTCTGAGATTCAAAAGTTTCAAGCACAAAGCAACCGTTCCGTTCTGTATCTACGCGGATCTCGAATGCTTGTTGCAGGCTACTCAAGGATATTCAAGCGTCCGAAAATAGAACAATTTACCAAAATCATATTCCTTACAGTATAGCATATCACCTGCATTGCACTTTTAACGATTCCATTTCGACGTTCAAAATTAACCGCGGGGAGACTTGCATCGACTGGTTTGTGAACGAGTTGGAGCAATCGGCACACTTGTTAGAAATGTATTTCAAAACCATTGTACCTATGGAGTCACTGAACTTTGTAATATATTTATTTATTCACGGAGGTTTTAATGATTCATACAGATACGAAAATACACAATAATCATGAAATGCGATATGATTTATTAGAGCAATGAGCTCTCAGAAGCGGAGTGACAAAGGAAAAATGCGTTAACAATTGAGATTTCTAACATAGATTAACAAATTTAAATGCGAAAATATATAAACTGCTCAACAAAGCGCCGGAATAACAATGAACAACACCACAGGTGCGAAAATATAACAAGATGACTCGAGTACGAGTCGACAAGTTTAAAATTGTATAACGAAGAACATATAATACAGCAAACGATTTAAAATAACACTGGTGATCACATCAGAGATACATTAAGACACATAAATAACTAGGTAATTGTGAAATAACGACTTGACAAAATATAAAACAATGAACAAATAGAGAAAACTAGGCGGTTCGACGGGAGACTGTAACGTGAAGGTGGCTTTTCAGCTCCGCAGATTATTCAATAAATAAGCAAATGTGGCTCCAATCGTCGATAAATAATAATAATCGTCTTTCAACTCACATTCGGCATATAATTATTCTATGATGTTGGCGACAAAACAGCGATGACCAGAAAGTTGATGTGTATGTAGCTGATTGCGATGAATGAAACGGCGGTATTGACAGGTGCTGTATGCGCGATATGCAATGGCTCAACAAGTCATCCACGGTAATTGAAACGCTAATTAGAGAAATGCAATAGAAGAACAAATGTTCAGAATTAGGTCAACGCCTCGAGAGATATATACTAAATGAAACTTACCCCTTTCGGGCTATGTGAAGATGTAGACCAAGAGCGATAATGTGACGATTACAACACGTATAGGAGCGGATCCACGTCACTTCACTCAAAAAAAAACCGTCAAGTCACGGATCTTTGCGTCATTTGAAATATCCGTAGTGTTATGTAAAAAAAATACAATTTCAAGGATTTTGGAATTTTTTCAAAAATGGCCGAGTTCGAGCTATGTAAAGTTTTGTATATCACTGTTGCACTGCTATGTTTAAAAATTCATATCTCCGAAAGTATACATCGGAGCGGACTGATCCTGCAATCGTTCTGTTCGTAAAAGAATGCGCTTCGATGAAAAGAAATTTATTTGAAAAAAAAAATTTCTTTCAATATTTTTTTACCGTTTCCTTTTTTGATTTCGCTGCCATTTCCGCGGGACTAACAACAATTCATGGAAATATTTTTTTTCGGATACCTGTATCCTTCCTCTTTAATCCAAAAAAAAAACAAATTAATGGAGAAGTTACCAGGGCCGGAGAAAAAAAATGAAACGTCTCGTCGCGCGTCACCGCGCGCGCCGATCCACGTCAGCGCTACTCCCGCGAACTCGGTGTGTTGCGTATATTATATACGATAAAGTGGAGTTCAATTTGATTTGATGCTTTTCCACTCACCCGGGCTATCCATTCTACGGAAATAGATATTAACTACCCTAGCCCTCAAGTATCCGTCCACTGGTCATCCTTTCTTGGAGTTAAACTGTATACCTGTTCTGAGAATTCCAGTACGGTTATGGTTCGTTGAGCACTCCTGTGCTGAAATTGGGTTTAATTCTATTTCACTCAGTTTGTGTTACATGACTGATAGATAATCTTGCAATATGTTGGTGGCTCTGAAAAGGGCCGATATTTTCACCGATGATTCGCAGGATAACGCTTAGTAGCCAACCTCTATTTGAAATTAATTCATAATTTTCGTCGAATCAAATTTTTCTGATGCGGAAAATAATTTTGTTTTGATGAGTTTATGAGATACTGGAATAACCGCATGTAATTTTAGAGTGCCACGAACTGTCAAGGCTTTATCGAATCGATTTTGTGAAATAGATTCTTCCGCTTGATATTCTGCAGACGTACAGTACGCAAAAGATATGCTCCGAAAATAAGAACCTGCCCAATTATACAGATCCAGGGGTGTTTGGATAGGATCGGAATTGCCAATCAGTTGTAAACTCGTACGCGAAGCTACTCTCTTAACAGTTGCACCAACACCATCACACGGCCATTTTCCATGTGATGTAGCAAAAAAATACCATTCGGTTTCGCATTGAAAGTCTTCGAAGTGATGTGTTATGTTTATGAAATTTCTTTTTGTTCTAATATTGGGAAGCTGCTCCATCGGAGAAATAAATTATTTTTTCTATAGGAATCGAATTTTGAAACTTCTCTCTAATAAAGTTGATCAACTTTTTTTGAAATAAATGAACCGCGACTGTATTATGTTTCAGATGCTCTGAAATTATCACAAAACTAAAATGTCTCAACTGGTCGTCGGCGTAAATTTTATGGTAAACCACGATTGGATTAATAGTCGCCTGATTATTGGTCTAGTGAAACCCTTGCGTGGAATCTTGTACAACAAATGCATAATTCTCAGCGAAATCGCATACTACTGAAAATTCACCAACTCTACAAATTTAGAAACACCGATTTTTTTACCCGGATAACGATCACGGAATAATCGATACAATTCTCTCAGATTATTCAACATCAGATGCTTCTGAACCGATATTTTTTCACCATTTCTTTCAACGGTTATGCAGCTTCTTTGACCTGGAATTATGTGACCGACCTCCTCACTTCGATACATATACATATACACAACACACCGAGTTCGCAGGAGTAGCGCCGACGTGGGCCGGCGCGCGCGGTGACGCGCGACAAGACGTTTCATTTTTTTTCTCCGGCCCTGGTAACTTCTTCATCAATTTTTTTTTCTAGGATTAAAGAGGAAGGATACAGGTATTCGAAAAAAATTATCTCCATGAATTGTTGTTAGTCCCGCGGAAATGGCAGCAAAACCAAAAAAAAAACGGTAAAAAAATATTGAAAGAAATGTTTTTTTTTTCAAATAAATTTTTTTTTATCGAAGCGAATTCTTTTACGAACAGAACGACTGCAGGATCAGTCCGCTCCGATGTATACTTTCGGAGACATGAATTTTCAAACATAGCAGTGCAACAGTGGTATACAAAACTTTACATAGCTCGAAGTCGGCCATTTTTGAAAAAAATTCAAAATCCTTGAAGTTGTATTTTTTTTTACATAGTACTACGGACATTTTAAATGGCGCAAAGATCCGTGACTTGACGGTTTTTTTTTTGAGTGAAGTGACGTGGATCCGCTCATAGATGAATCGAAATATATTAATTTAACACGTGGTGCTGTATGGTCAGACACCGAACGGGTCTCGCCTAGTTCTGCGGTATGATGACGACGCTACGCACCTACAGCTTAGAAATCGAAGAGGGGGAACTTCGTGACGACACATGTCGTGATATTGTGAGATTGAGGGGAATCAAAATCCGTGACAACTTCAATCAAATTAACGAATTTGATTTATCAAAGATATGTCACATTTGTGAAAAGCCGTTCACGCGCGAAGACGTGAAACACCGTGATCACTGTCATTTCACAGGAAAGTACCGTGGTCCTACTCATCAAAGCTGTAATCTTAATTATCAAAACTCGCATACTATATCAGTCATATTCGACAATTTGTCGGGTTACGATTCTCATTTTTTGATTATAGCATTGGCCACAACTTTCCAGGTTACTATTCAGCTTTTACCCGTGAACAAAGAAAAGTACATTTTATTTACAAAACATGTCAAGGGGACAGATATAAAGTTTAGATTCATAGATTCGTTCCGTTTTATGCACAGTAGCCTCGAAAAATCGGCAACGTATTTGAATGATAATCTAAAAGCAATTACACGTGAATTTTGCACTAGCTCTGAAAAATTCGAGTTATTAGCCAGCAAAGGTGTTTTTCCGTATGAGAACATGCATGGTTGGGAGAAGCTCGAGGACGTAAAGTTACCACCTGAAGAAAAATTTTATTTTATATAACGATTACGCACACGCGTTAAAGGTTTGGCATACTTTTAATCTTTAAACGTTGGGGGAATATTCAAGCTTATATTTGTGAACTGATGTTTTTCTGTTGGCTGACGTTTTTGGAAACTTTCGACAAAGTTGTTATGCAACATGCAGCCTGGACCCCTTACATTATTTTACAGCGCCCGGTCTTTCGTTTGACGCAATGTTGAAATGTACCGGTATTGAACTCGAGCTTCTCACTGACATAGATATGCTCATGTTTATAGAAAAAGGTATTCGAGCTGGTGTGTCCCAATGCTGTAAGCGATATGCAAAGGCTAACAATAGACACATGGTAGCTGCTTTCAATCCAACGCTAGAAGAGTCTCATCTCATGTACTTTGACGTTAACAACTTGTACGGTGCGGCTACGAGCTTTGCTCTGCCATGCAGTTCTTTAGCATGAATATTAGATTTCAGACAATTTGATGGTTTTGCAATCACAGACGAAGCGGAGTTTGGCTACATATTAGAGGTAGATTTGGAATATTTCGAGGCACTGCATTATATGCATAAAGATTTATCACTGTGTCCGGAACACTACATACCTCCCATCTCAGACAGTAAGTAGCCGAAATTGACGACCACGCTACTTTCCAGGCAAAACTACGTTGTTCATTACTGCGTCTTGAGACAATGCTTAGAATAAGGTTGAAAACCAGCTAAAATTCAAAGAGTTCTCAAGTTTAGACAAACACTTTGGCTCAAAAAATACATAGATTTGAATACGGATTCACAAAAAAAATCAAACAATGAATTCGAAAAAAACTTGTACAAACTCATGAACAACGCAGTTTTCGGTAAGACAATGGAAAATGCCAGGAAGTATAGAGATGTCAGGTTGATCACGAAATGGGATGGAACATACGGTGCTAGAGCTACTATAGCCAAACTAAATCTCCACAGTTGTACAATCTTTGATGAAGATATGATAATAGTTGAATTTCGTAGAACAACTGTCAAACTCAACAAACCATTGTATGCAGGCTTTTCCAGTTCAGATTTTTCGAAGACCTTCATCTACGATTTCCACTACAAGTATATTGAAACGAAATTTGGACATCAGGCAAAATTAATGTACACTCACACGGATAGTTTGATATATCACTTCACCGTCCCCAACATTTACTATTGCATCAAACAGGACTTGAATAGATTTGACACCTCCGATTATCGATCTGATAATATCTACGGAATGCCGTTGGTTAGCACAAAAATTCTGGGTTTGATGAGAGATGAGTGTAACGGAGAAACAATTACGGAATTTATTGGTTCGGGAGCGGACGTATTCATTCAGAGTGATGGGGGAGGATAAGGATGAGAAACAAGCGAAGGGTTGTAATAGATTTGTTGTACAAAATTCAAATAATAAAATATCAAGTCACAACTATGAACTAAACAAAAAAAAAATGAATAAAACAATCAAGGAATAAAAATACGCAGATATTTATGTGTATGGATAAAACAAAATTAGGTTCGTGTAAATAGCAAAATTAAATAAATATATTGTGAAAATAAAAGCACTCATACATACACATTAAAATAACAACAAAACGTTAATATTAATAAATAAATAAAAAATAAATAAATAAAGAAGTAAAATAACAAAAATTGTATAAAATAATCTTGTCGATTACATATCTTTCGTTGGTCGAGTCGGTCCGTGATCAGTTGATTTTTTTATTTATATTTCCCAACAGGGTCGTCGCAAATTATTCAAGACTGGGACATAGGCGTAGATATTTGTTTACACGAATAGAAAAAAAAAATATAAAATATATACTGCAAATCGTCGTGAATCTAGTGACTTGGCCAAGTTCTAATATACTGTCTTCACCATGTCACGTCTATGGACCGACTGACTAGCTGAGCGTGTTCACCGCTCAGCTAATCCTCATACACTGTATGTGTGATATACATATATCGTCACAGGGTGTCAAAGGATCCCTGTTAAAAACTAAAACTTTCGATGATTACCTAAAGCGTGCTTTGGAACACAAAAATTCAGTCGAACATCAGAGTTTGATACAGAGGCAGATGCATCAAGTCTACACCATTGAACAGAAAAAAGTAGCACTGAGCTGGAACGGCAATAAGCGTATCGTATTCCGAAACACAACCGATACGCTGCCGTGGGGTTACAAGACCTGCAGTTAAGCTGAGCATCGGTGTGAATTGTATCTCTAAGATGTAAAAAAAAATTAAGACGAATACTTGAAAAATAATTTCGTTCATTCAGTATTACATATCAGATTTATTCATCCAACTACTGTGTGTATTGTCAAAACCTCACAACTTGACGTCTAATTATTTTCCCTGCTTCTTGAGCACCTTCTCCACGAGATAGATGTCTGGATGTTCAACCTTAAGAAGTTCCTGTACGTAGAAACCACCAGTGATGGGTTGACCTTGGTAGTCTTTGAGCTTGTACGTCACAGGATTGGTATTTTCCACTTGGCTTATTGTGAATATTTCAGTCGTCCGATTGGAAGTGTAACCTTTCTCAAACAGGTTTTTGAATTTGCTGATCCGAATTTTGTCACCGGTTTTGAACTTTGCCGGTTCGGAAGGTTTCGCTCGAAGCCCTCCGTACGACAAACGTAATACCAGTCTTTTGTTCGTAATAGTTACATCCGACGGTTTTATTCCTATGATTCAGTGTTTCATGTTGTTGTAAGCCGATACTAAATCAGATAAGATGCCGAGCCACTTGTAGCTTCCTTGCATACTGAACCGTTTCCACATTCTACTTTTCAGCGTACGATTAAATCGTTCACATATCGAAGCCTTCAAATACTGTACGTGGAGTAAGGTTTGATTCCATAGCGTGACATGAGAGATTCAAAGTTTGAGTTGTAGGTTCCCGTTCCTCTATCCACGTGAAATTTTTTCGGTACACGTCCTTAAGTTAGCACAGATTCCATGGCCTTCGTAACATCATCCCCGGACTTGCTCTTCATCGGTACAGCCCACGCATGCTTTGAAAAGTCGTCCCGACTCGAGTAAATCGTGACAATATAAAAACGATCCAGTAGTCAACGCTCCAAGGTGAGTCGCAGACATTGGCTCTAAAAATTTGAAGACTCCCTTCTTACTACCTGGCATTCGCCCACAGTCTCAAGGTAAACCATAGAAAACCTTGAGCAGATAGCCGAGCAATATAGCCAAAATCCAATATTTTTACATTATTCTGTCACATGGGTTTATCGTGTTAGTGTAAAAGTGTTATGTAATCCTCTTCATGTAAAAATCCAAGGGTGTCACAGGATCCGGGAAATCAGGGAGGACTCGAGCGGAAGTCCAAAAGAGATCCTGGAGTTTTGATACCACCACTGGGAAAAGGCGGAGGAAAGGTGGTGGGCCGGTTCTGGGATTTCTCCGAGAACAGCACACCCTAGATTGGGAGGACAGACGTGAGCAATGGTGATCGTACATTCCAAATTCGTTCAAAGAATTTAGTTGAAGAAAGATTCATTAATAAAGATCGTTATCAAATCACTAAACGTTTATTTCTAATAAAAGAAAAGAAACGATCTTATCTGAATCTGGAGAAGAAAAACCCGGCTCGTCGATCACCAGTCGTCCTCGGGAATAGAGAAAGGAATCACGGGAAAGATGTTGTGACAGGAAACATGAAAATGCTTACGAAATCTGACACAAGGGTTAATAAAATACGAAAAGCATTCAATCGCTTGTCGACCTCGAAAAATAATAGTGGCTGTTTTCACTTCGTTAATCTCATCAAAGCCTACCGATTCCAAAGCTTCATCTACGAAGAAAAAGCTTCTAGAAAGAAACAAGATCAAAAGAAATCAAATGAAGAAAGCAAAATCAACGTTGCGTTTCTTAGTAGATTTAGACTTATACACGCTTTAATTGGATAGAATTATAGAAATTTTCATAAACTTGATCAGCGGAGGCTTCAGCGTCTATGATCATAACGGGGGCAGGTAAGGAAGAAAATTTTCCTTTAACTAGCCATTCTTCGTGGACTTCATGAAGAGTTCTGAGCAACTCAAAAGAAACTCTGAGTTCTTCTTCTCGTGAGCGAGAAGAGACTCGAGCAAAACAAGTCTCAGGGAAAACTCGAAGATAAACAATCAAATCAGCTCCGAGTCCTAACGCTTCAATAAGGAGAGCGGAATTCCTGTTGAGTAAATGAGACTCGAAGTCTCGAAAATTTCTCAATCTACGACGAGCTTCGATAAAACAATTGCTACTATAAATTGATCTCTCCATCACTTTAACAGGAAGAGAGGTTATTTGAAGATGTCTATTACACATAACCTGTTGGACGTGGTTTTGAAATTGATAACAAAAGCGATCCGGGTCTCCGTACATCAAATCGAGTAGGTTAACCCCGGCAATATTACGATATTCATCTAGCGACTCTAACAAAGTACAAACCCGAGGATCGGCCAAAAACCTTTTGGTGAAGGTTGTTTTTCCACATCCGATGTTTCCTTCGATGATGATTGTCAGAGGTCCTGTTTTCTTTAATGAGATTCCAAAAGGAAGGTTGCCTTTCCAATCAATGACGAACTGGAAGAGAGGCTAAATTTGTTTCGGTTGACGGAAGAAATTCTCTTAATGTCTAACCTTGTTAGACGTTCCGGTCCTTGGTGAGTCTGATTCAGGTTGATGTCCATCTTCGAACGGAGCAAGGCGGTCGAGGTGTACAACTTTTGCCTTACTATGAGGGCCTTTTCGGATTCTATAAACAACATCGTTTATCCGGTTAACCACCTGGTAAGGACCTTCACAGTTTCGTTGTAATTTTGGGCATCGTCCTTTCTGCCTTCTTGGTTGAAATAACCAGACGGAATCTCCGGGATTAAACTTTAAACCCCTGGCTCGCATATCGTAACGAGCTTTAAGCCTATCTGAAGCTATAGAAATTCTATTTCTTGCAAAGTTGTGAATTTCTTCTAGACGTCGCTGTAAATCGGAGGCATAATCTGTCTGAGGTGATGATTGTACGGAAACAGGGCCTTTTTCTAAATCCACGGGGAGTCGGAGTTTCTTTCCCGTAAGCATACAAGCGGGCGTCTGTTTTTTCGTCTCGTGAATCGCAGATCTATAAGACAGGAAGAAAAAGGGAATCCAGGTATCCCAATCTCTCTGATTCTGTTCTACGAAGGACGACAAATATTGGAGTAAAGTTCTATTTAGACGTTCTATCATGCCGTAAGACTGAGGATGGAGGGGAGTAGTACGAGTTTTTCTAACCCCTAAAATTTGAGTAACTTCTTTCATTAAGCTTGACTCAAAATTTCGGCCCTGATCGGTGTGAAGTTCTAGTGAAACTCCGTACCTGCAGATGAATTCTCTAACGAACGCCTGTGCTACAGTGGAGGCTTCTTGATTACTTATTGGGACCACTTCTGGCCACTTGATAAAGTAATCGGCGATAACCAGAGCGTATTTATTCCTTTCGTAGGTGGTAGAAAGAGGACCGAGGATGTCCATCACTGCCCTTTCGAAAGGAGCTCCCACGTTGTATATTTGAAGAGAGCTCTGTCCTCTAGCTCGGGGTCCTTTCTTCGCCGTGCAGATTTGACATTTTCTGCACCAGTCTTCGACGTCTGTCCAGCAGTGTGGCCAAAAGTAACGGTCGCGTATCCTGCCCAGAGTCTTGTTCGAAGCGAAGTGTCCACCTGTAGAAAAATCGTGATGGAGTGCAAGAATCTCTGGTACTCTGATCCTGGGAACCAGAAGTTACCACTTGATCTCACTCAAGTCTGCGGATTCCCATTTTCGGTATAAAATTCCATTTATCAAAGCGATGGAGTCCCACTGAGCTCAATAAACTTTTAGGTCCGGTCCAGCTGGGGATATTTCCTGCCGTTCCCGACGAGTCCCCGTTTCTTTCCAGGACTTTAATTGGGTTAGAGTCGTATCTTCTTGCTGTGATATTCTCCAGTCTTCTAGGTCCCCTCCGAGTGTAATGCCTCGAATTAAACAAGGAGGGTTTCGATATTTCTCCAGTCTTGCACACTGTCTGCAATATGGCGTGTCTTCGCAAGTGTCTTCGCAAGTTCTTCTTGAAAGGGCGTCCGCGTTCGCATGTTGCAGTCCAGCTCGATGTTTGATGTCGAAATCATACTGACCGAGTCTCTCTAACCAACGAGCTACCCGGCCTTCGGGCGACTTGAACGAAAGCAACCATTTCAATGAAGCATGGTCTGTTCTAACAAGAAATCGCCTACCGTACAAGTAATGGTGGAAATGGACTACTGTTTTAACGACGGCTAAAAGTTCTCGACGGGTAACGCAGTAGTTCCTCTCAGCCTTGCTAAGAATCCTGCTAAAATAACAAATCACGCTTTCTAGACCTCCTTGAACCTGTGACAGAACCCCACCTATCCCTGAAAGTGAAGCGTCAGTATCTAAAATAAAAGGAAGATTGACTTCAGGATAAGCTGATATAAGTGAAGAGGTTAACCAAATTTTCAGCTTTTTGAAGGCTTCTTCGCACTCGGGCGTCCAATCGAAGGGAGTCTTTAGTCCCGTTAGATGATGAAGAGGTTTCGCTACGGAGGCGAATCCTTTTACAAATCTTCTATAATAAGTGCAGAGTCCCAAAAAGCTCTGTACCTGTTCTTTGTTGACAGGCGTTGGCCAGGAAGAAACTTTTTCGATTTTTGACGGGTCAGTCTTCACTCCGTCAGCTGAGACGATGTGTCCAAGGAAGCTGACTTCTCGCTGGAACATATGGCACTTTTTCGGACTCATTTTCAAGCCTGCGTGCTTCAGCCTGGCGAAAATTTCTTTAAGATTATGCATTTCTTTTGTGAAGTCCCTGCCGAAGACGATTATGTCGTCTAGATAGACGAGGCAAATTTTCCCGATGAGTCCATGGAGGATAGCCTCCATCATCCGTTCGAAGGTAGCCGGGGCGTTACTCAAGCCAAATGGCATTACCTTGAACTGCCATAGTCCTCCTAAACCCGTAACGAAAGCTGTCTTCTCTTTGTCGGAAGAGTCCATCTCGACCTGCCAGTACCCACTCTGGAGGTCTATGGTGCTGAACCAATTGGCGCCAGCAATCAGGTCGAGAGTTTCGTCCATCCTGGGTAAAGGAAACAAGTCTTTCTTCGTAATATTATTCAGCTTCCGGTAGTCGATACAAAATCGTTTCGATCCATCTTTTTTGTTGACTACGACAATCGGAGAAGCCCAGGGGCTGGACAAAGGTTCAATAACGTCGTTCGCCAGCATGTCTTCCACCAGCTTCTTCACCTCCTCCCGGAGATGTACGTCGGTAAAACACAAGATCGACCTCGGAGGCAATCCTCCAATTTAACAAGCTCCCCGGAGGCTCGCCCTTAACGGCAGGGAGGAAGTGAAGAAATTCGTTGAAGATATGCTGACCAACAACGTAATCGAGCCTTCTTCCAGCCCCTGGGCTTCTCCGATCGTCCTGGTCAACAAAAAGAACGGTTCCAAGCGATTTTGCATAGAATACAGGAAGCTGAACGACATAACCAAGAAGGACTCCTATCCTCTCCCCAGAATCGACGAAACGCTCGATCTGATTGCTGGCGCAACCTG